>NW_028242809.1:495000-687500 GCF_964263255.1 Lissotriton vulgaris
ATATTAGGCTCATTCGGTTGGCGGTATCATAACTATTCCTATTAACATGTTAGCGGGAAAAGATCAATTACAAGAGCCATGGCATAACTGTTGTTTAAATAACTTATTTTCCGCATTCCAAATGGGACCACGGTCGTATGATCATAGCCACTAACATTGTGGCGGTTATTGCTGCAAGCAGCACCTTTGCAATGTCAAAAGGACCATGTCCTGCATTTCCATGCACTGGGTATGCAGGCACTGCACAGTCCCTGCCACCTTGTACAGGTACATGTAGGGTGCACAGTGCACCCACAACCCTCCAATGAATCACTAACAGAATTTCTACATAAATAATGTCCAACTACATAAAATTCAATGCTGGAATATCGAAGGGAAGAATATCTACATCCTATCTACAAAATGTTAAATACAAAAAAAATTAAATAAAAATAATGTTAATAATATATCTCAATTAAAAAAAATATATTTTGAAATTAATAAAAATGTTAAATTAAAAAAATTAAAAGAAATCAACATACTTAAAAATATTCAATACGATTTAAAATTAGAAATTGAAACACATACAATATTATAACATTACTTAAACATATACATAAAATATAGAATATATACTTGCTTCAGCATAAGTTTTAGCAATTATTTTTCTAACCCTTTAATTTCGTTAAAAAAAATAATTACATATACATCTAAACTTAAAACAATTACATAACTAAAAAGTAATTAATTATATGGAATACATTCAAAAATTGAAATTATACTTTCAATATTTTTCACATTAGTATTACACTACAATAACAAACCTAATAGTAAAAAATATAATTTGATACCTAAATAAAAGAAGTACTCATTGTCAATAAAAAACTACAGTAATGATAACATTGGGTGCTACAGTAGGGAAAACGTTGCATCGCGTAGGGGTAATAAATAATACTCCAACTACAGAGGTGGCAACAGTAGAGAAAGTGTTGTATATGGTGTGTGGATGTTTTATGCACAGTTATGTATGTGAAGCCACAATAACACCAGTGACTGTTGTTCTGTTGTGTCTCCCAAGCTGCGTCGACATTCTCCATAACTACATAGTGTACATCTTTTGCATACATCATGGACATTTACAACACTGTACATAGTGCATTAAAAACCAAAGTACACAAAATTAGGTATTTGAGGTATTTTATTTACTTATTTGACATGTGAGGGGTGCGGGCTTATTTACATGAAGGTGGTGATGGAGCAGTTATTTGACAGTCATGGTAGATGAGATGCAAGAGTAGATACCACATGGATGTGGTGACTCAGCCTAACAGACAGGTGCCTTTTACAAGGAAGTGTCGGTAAACACAGTTCAAACAGTCAATGGCGTGGGTAACAGGGTTGCCATCAGGGCTGGCTCTGTGACTGGCGTCTTGCTGGTGCATTGCCTTCTGAGACTCAGTCTCTTATTTGTACACCCCCTTGATCAATTTTGCGGGGGGGCCTGCTGCATGGCCAGCGGCGTTTGAGTACTCAACCCTCTCTGTGGCTGCAGTGGATGATGGTGCACTCTCTTCTTGCAGCACAACAGAGGGGGATGGAGGTGTTGTTTGTGATGCAGGTCTGTCCCTCAGTAACGCCACTTGAGGGACGTGATGTCCAACATTTGTCCAATGCGGGTGTTGATGGACCTCATCAGTGGGATGAGCTCGGTTCATAGTACGTCAGACCAGTCAGTTTGTCCCTGGACCTATGCATATGCCCCTATGACAATGGTGAAGTGGTCCATGGACGTTGTGCCAACCTCCCGAGGTCTTGGGGTGACCCTCGCCCTTCTACCTGCCCTGCTTCCACGGACCTGTTGCCTTGCTACTGTTGATCCACACACACGCTCCATGCCCTCCACAGTTGCTGTTGTGTCCTGGTCATCCACTGGGACAGGGAGGGCGCTGCAGGTGGTAGTGGTGGTGGAGGTGGTGACAGTGGTGGCAGCGGTGTGGGCACAGGCCATGAGTGCAGTGGTCTGCTGTGCTGCTGTTGTAGCAGCAGCCATGTTGGGGGCTGGAGGGGGCCAGGGGACCTGTTTTGTACTGGCACATCAGATTGGCTGGCCTGGAGCTCATTGTACAAACTATTGCATGCTACGTTGTACAGTGAATTGCAAAGGTTTCAATAGGTACCCAATGTGCACCCCCAACACCATCGGAGTACTTGGGGGCCCGCAAAGGGTCCCCACAAGACATTCCCGCATGCCTTTCCGTGGCAGCAACGCCGCTACGAAAAAGCATGTTCCCTCCCACATCCTAATATGGATGGTGGTGTCTAACAAACACCGCAACCATATGAATACGTTTTCCGACGGGTCACTCCTTCACTGGGTGGAAAAGCAGCGGACGGTCTTTCCGTTTGCCACGGTCTCCACCACCATAGTGTTATTGCGGGGGCGGGGAATACTTGGTGGGCGGGTAAGGATGTTGTGCGTATCGCCACCGTCCGCATGGTAGTGGTGATCCGCCTAACATCCTAACGGGGCACTTACTGTCAACATTGTGCACGGTAATTCCACAGGGAACTGCATCAGGTTAATCCCACCTACATTGTTCACATCTTTGAGTGTAAAGGTTAAGCTCTGCATTGTGTAAAAAAAAAAACGGTAGGATCAGAAGCAGAACACTTATTTTTATCAACACAAAAGGAACATTAGTGAGAGATGCATATCTTTTGGATAACCGGAGGCCATGTTCGAGAGGTGGTTGTTAGAGGATGCTTATCGCCGGTTTGAACCAGGGTCAATATGACATTTTTGGACCTTCTGACAATCCGGTTGTCACTAAAAGCCTTTTTGTAATCATTCAAGGTAGGCTGGTTCTTGTGGTCTCATACAACCTTACTGCTATGTGGTACTGCTATAACCTTTGTGATTTGTTTCCGGTATCCCTCTGTGGCGATGCCACGTGTCTTTGAACTTAGCAGGAACAATAGTGTATTTCCCTGTACGGTTATAAACTGTATGATTCCGTAAATGCCAGAACGCACAAAACAAGCTGACGGTGCCTTGCAGAACACAAGTGTCTTCTCTGTTCAGACGATGCACAAGGACTCTTATGAGCATTTGCCAGATATTTGTTCAGATCTGTTCGAATCAGACGAATACTAGCAATGTTTGTACTTTTGAAGATTTAGAATTTAGTGGTGTTTTTTTTTGCTGTAGTTTTTAGGACTGGTTTAGTCAATAACGTCCATGCCACTTTTTACAAGTTATGTAAAAGATCAGGAATAACTGGCCAGAATTCATTATATAGGCATGGATATGGATTATGATACCTTTAACTCCTTACATAAAACAAATCCTACAATCAGGCTCCCACTTAACGATGATCTTCTTTCACAGAAGCAGAGGGGTTGGGGGGGATGAACCTCCAGCCAAACACGTTCACCCTTCGCCTACTTGCCTGGAGATTGAGCGGTGACAGTTGTCAGCTTTCATCCTTCTTAACAAACTCTTAGAAGTTATTGTGTAAGTCGGTCAATCCGGCCACCAAGTGAGTATATCAATGTGTGGTGTCCTACATGTCCCTGTTGTAATAACTCCAATAGTTCCAAAATGTAGAGTCAGTTTTTGGACAATGAATTGAACTGTGTGTGTGGCAGTTGCGCTTTGTCACAGACAGGATGGGGTTTCATGAATGCTTTCTCTTCACTAAACCTTATTCCACATCTACCTTCGTTCTCTAATTACTCTTTTTCCTTTAGAGATTCAAATCTACAATTGTTCAAAGTAAAAACTATTCTAACTATAACAAATGGCATGTCAAAGACCTATCTGCCTCAATTCCAGATATTCAGTTATTAATTGTTCTTTGGCACTTTGTGTGTTCTTGTATGAAAGCTTTGAATGTCTATTGTTTGGCCTTTGTTTATTAACTAAGGATGCACAACCAGCCATCACTTTATAAGTGCCCTTTTGCGGATAGATTATTGAAGGTCTTAAGAAATCATTTTCTGCAATCTATCTTCCTTTATGCCTAAGTGGAACCAATTTATTTAAAACATGTTTTATATCAACACATCTTTAACAAACTTGCAAGTGTCCTATATGTTTTCACAGTATTTACTGTGCTCATTTTCATGACAATAAAACAAATAAGTCGGATGAGTGAGCTGCAGACACCAAAATGTGTAGCTAAAGTTGTGCTACACACAATGTAAATTTAATTTAAGTAAGGTTGTAACATTTTCCATTTGAACGTTTATTCACTATGCATGCTAATCTAAATTACTAGAACGAGTTCATGGAGACCCAAATACTTTTTTTAGGATTTGATTGATAAAAGAACTGGACAGACATTATAAACAATATTATCCTGCATGGTCATCCTCTATATCAGGGGTACTCATAGTACGGCCTGCGGTCCAGTGGCTGCCCGGCAAGCCTTCCGTGGCGGCACCCAGAACTTGAGACATCGTACCCTATTAATTATTTTTTTGTAACAGATTGTCATAACAAAACCAATGGTTACCTTGATACGCTGTCGAGTAACCCATAATTCGTGATTGATAAACGGGAAACTCAGGAAGCAACTCGGGCCTACGTTCCCCCAAAATCGATGTGAAAATACCCCATGCATTGCCCCAGTTGCCAATGTTCTCATTTACCTTAAAGGCGGCCATTTTTGCGCGCCAAACACTCGGATGCATTAGGTCCTTCTGACTTTTTACATGCTCCACATCATAATGGTCAACAAGCAAGGAAAAAATATTCACGTACTCCCCTGCCCAGATCTTTTCCTTTATAGCTAAAGGCACATGTTGTCCCAATCTCTCTCTACGAGAGGGTGCTGACTCGTCCCTTGCAATCGGCAATGGCCGCTTACCTGAACCGGACGCAGCTTCTGCCGCTTGCGGCTTGTCTATCCCCGCCAACGGCGCAGCCACTCTAGCTGCCTCTCTCTTCTCACGAAGCCCTTTAATCAGCGCCTGTGCCTCGGCAGCCGTGGCGCCATCACTACTATCCCCCAACCATGCTGCTAGCTGTGCTGCCAGCTCGGGGGGCATGTCTTCCTTGGATGTCGGGGTGACGACAACGGGGATTGGATTCCCCTCCATCGGTACTGGGGTCGGTGCCTCGAGCGGGGCAGAGGGAACCGGGACGTCTCCACCGGCTGGAACCCTTCTCGGCCTCTTAGGTCTCCCTCCAGCCGGCGCAGAGCCCGAACCCTCCTCCCCATCTCGCTCCGTCAACCGTTTCTTTATGTCGGACACCTCTTTGCAAAGGGCCCGCACCATCTGGTCGGTCGTCATTCTCTTTGCGCCTTTCTTGGGCATTTCTCCGAGGAAGTATCTAGAAGACAAAGAAAAAGATCAAAACGCTCAAAATTGGCTCTTCGTTCCGTCCCGAGCTCACGTGTAGCGAGGAGGTGCAGCTTCGGAGCACAAGAACAAGAGGACGTCTTCTGGTCTTGCGTCTCTTTTTATCCGTCTTCAGGGCGGGCGAAAACCCGCCCCTGCCCGCCCCGAGGGCGTGGCTGGCTGCGTCGGTGTCTAGGCCAGCCCACTCTAGGGCGGGAAAAGGCGCGCCCCGGCTACGCCGCTTCGGGCATACCAGCCGAGACGCGCTTCCCGCCCAAAAATGGCTTCCCGGGGGGATCGAGGCACTCCGCCATACGTTCGGGGGGACCGAGTGGTCGCCCCTTTCCATTATTGTTGTATTGCTTACTATATTTTAATGAACTTTCAAAGTGAATAATATTATAAACTTATATTGCTTTTTTCTTTTTGAAAAAGTGATTGTATTTTATGTTATAACATGTTTTCTTACTTTTGATCATTATTACTCTTGTTTTTAAAATGTTATTCATTGTTTTCAATTAAGATTTTAAATATGTGTTACAATAACCCGGTAATTTTTGCTTGCCATACGCATTTATGGTGTTAATAAAATACATGAAAATTCTGCAACATGCAATTTTAATCAAATATATTCAAAATATAAGTAATAATTGTTGCTTCTATAACTCACCAGTATTTTTGGATGTAAGGTTATGCAGCAGTATATGTTTTGTGGGTGTTTAAACATTGACGTTAATTACTGAATTTTAATTATATTTTTATTTCTCCTTACTATTATTAGTCTTTTATTTTAGAAATAAGCAAGTCAATATTTTAGTACAATTTTGCCAATATTAGGCTCATTCGGTTGGCGGTATCATAACTATTCCTATTAACATGTTAGCGGGAAAAGATCAATTACAAGAGCCATGGCATAACTGTTGTTTAAATAACTTATTTTCCGCATTCCAAATGGGACCACGGTCGTATGATCATAGCCACTAACATTGTGGCGGTTATTGCTGCAAGCAGCACCTTTGCAATGTCAAAAGGACCATGTCCTGCATTTCCATGCACTGGGTATGCAGGCACTGCACAGTCCCTGCCACCTTGTACAGGTACATGTAGGGTGCACAGTGCACCCACAACCCTCCAATGAATCACTAACAGAATTTCTACATAAATAATGTCCAACTACATAAAATTCAATGCTGGAATATCGAAGGGAAGAATATCTACATCCTATCTACAAAATGTTAAATACAAAAAAAATTAAATAAAAATAATGTTAATAATATATCTCAATTAAAAAAAATATATTTTGAAATTAATAAAAATGTTAAATTAAAAAAATTAAAAGAAATCAACATACTTAAAAATATTCAATACGATTTAAAATTAGAAATTGAAACACATACAATATTATAACATTACTTAAACATATACATAAAATATAGAATATATACTTGCTTCAGCATAAGTTTTAGCAATTATTTTTCTAACCCTTTAATTTCGTTAAAAAAAATAATTACATATACATCTAAACTTAAAACAATTACATAACTAAAAAGTAATTAATTATATGGAATACATTCAAAAATTGAAATTATACTTTCAATATTTTTCACATTAGTATTACACTACAATAACAAACCTAATAGTAAAAAATATAATTTGATACCTAAATAAAAGAAGTACTCATTGTCAATAAAAAACTACAGTAATGATAACATTGGGTGCTACAGTAGGGAAAACGTTGCATCGCGTAGGGGTAATAAATAATACTCCAACTACAGAGGTGGCAACAGTAGAGAAAGTGTTGTATATGGTGTGTGGATGTTTTATGCACAGTTATGTATGTGAAGCCACAATAACACCAGTGACTGTTGTTCTGTTGTGTCTCCCAAGCTGCGTCGACATTCTCCATAACTACATAGTGTACATCTTTTGCATACATCATGGACATTTACAACACTGTACATAGTGCATTAAAAACCAAAGTACACAAAATTAGGTATTTGAGGTATTTTATTTACTTATTTGACATGTGAGGGGTGCGGGCTTATTTACATGAAGGTGGTGATGGAGCAGTTATTTGACAGTCATGGTAGATGAGATGCAAGAGTAGATACCACATGGATGTGGTGACTCAGCCTAACAGACAGGTGCCTTTTACAAGGAAGTGTCGGTAAACACAGTTCAAACAGTCAATGGCGTGGGTAACAGGGTTGCCATCAGGGCTGGCTCTGTGACTGGCGTCTTGCTGGTGCATTGCCTTCTGAGACTCAGTCTCTTATTTGTACACCCCCTTGATCAATTTTGCGGGGGGGCCTGCTGCATGGCCAGCGGCGTTTGAGTACTCAACCCTCTCTGTGGCTGCAGTGGATGATGGTGCACTCTCTTCTTGCAGCACAACAGAGGGGGATGGAGGTGTTGTTTGTGATGCAGGTCTGTCCCTCAGTAACGCCACTTGAGGGACGTGATGTCCAACATTTGTCCAATGCGGGTGTTGATGGACCTCATCAGTGGGATGAGCTCGGTTCATAGTACGTCAGACCAGTCAGTTTGTCCCTGGACCTATGCATATGCCCCTATGACAATGGTGAAGTGGTCCATGGACGTTGTGCCAACCTCCCGAGGTCTTGGGGTGACCCTCGCCCTTCTACCTGCCCTGCTTCCACGGACCTGTTGCCTTGCTACTGTTGATCCACACACACGCTCCATGCCCTCCACAGTTGCTGTTGTGTCCTGGTCATCCACTGGGACAGGGAGGGCGCTGCAGGTGGTAGTGGTGGTGGAGGTGGTGACAGTGGTGGCAGCGGTGTGGGCACAGGCCATGAGTGCAGTGGTCTGCTGTGCTGCTGTTGTAGCAGCAGCCATGTTGGGGGCTGGAGGGGGCCAGGGGACCTGTTTTGTACTGGCACATCAGATTGGCTGGCCTGGAGCTCATTGTACAAACTATTGCATGCTACGTTGTACAGTGAATTGCAAAGGTTTCAATAGGTACCCAATGTGCACCCCCAACACCATCGGAGTACTTGGGGGCCCGCAAAGGGTCCCCACAAGACATTCCCGCATGCCTTTCCGTGGCAGCAACGCCGCTACGAAAAAGCATGTTCCCTCCCACATCCTAATATGGATGGTGGTGTCTAACAAACACCGCAACCATATGAATACGTTTTCCGACGGGTCACTCCTTCACTGGGTGGAAAAGCAGCGGACGGTCTTTCCGTTTGCCACGGTCTCCACCACCATAGTGTTATTGCGGGGGCGGGGAATACTTGGTGGGCGGGTAAGGATGTTGTGCGTATCGCCACCGTCCGCATGGTAGTGGTGATCCGCCTAACATCCTAACGGGGCACTTACTGTCAACATTGTGCACGGTAATTCCACAGGGAACTGCATCAGGTTAATCCCACCTACATTGTTCACATCTTTGAGTGTAAAGGTTAAGCTCTGCATTGTGTAAAAAAAAAAACGGTAGGATCAGAAGCAGAACACTTATTTTTATCAACACAAAAGGAACATTAGTGAGAGATGCATATCTTTTGGATAACCGGAGGCCATGTTCGAGAGGTGGTTGTTAGAGGATGCTTATCGCCGGTTTGAACCAGGGTCAATATGACATTTTTGGACCTTCTGACAATCCGGTTGTCACTAAAAGCCTTTTTGTAATCATTCAAGGTAGGCTGGTTCTTGTGGTCTCATACAACCTTACTGCTATGTGGTACTGCTATAACCTTTGTGATTTGTTTCCGGTATCCCTCTGTGGCGATGCCACGTGTCTTTGAACTTAGCAGGAACAATAGTGTATTTCCCTGTACGGTTATAAACTGTATGATTCCGTAAATGCCAGAACGCACAAAACAAGCTGACGGTGCCTTGCAGAACACAAGTGTCTTCTCTGTTCAGACGATGCACAAGGACTCTTATGAGCATTTGCCAGATATTTGTTCAGATCTGTTCGAATCAGACGAATACTAGCAATGTTTGTACTTTTGAAGATTTAGAATTTAGTGGTGTTTTTTTTTGCTGTAGTTTTTAGGACTGGTTTAGTCAATAACGTCCATGCCACTTTTTACAAGTTATGTAAAAGATCAGGAATAACTGGCCAGAATTCATTATATAGGCATGGATATGGATTATGATACCTTTAACTCCTTACATAAAACAAATCCTACAATCAGGCTCCCACTTAACGATGATCTTCTTTCACAGAAGCAGAGGGGTTGGGGGGGATGAACCTCCAGCCAAACACGTTCACCCTTCGCCTACTTGCCTGGAGATTGAGCGGTGACAGTTGTCAGCTTTCATCCTTCTTAACAAACTCTTAGAAGTTATTGTGTAAGTCGGTCAATCCGGCCACCAAGTGAGTATATCAATGTGTGGTGTCCTACATGTCCCTGTTGTAATAACTCCAATAGTTCCAAAATGTAGAGTCAGTTTTTGGACAATGAATTGAACTGTGTGTGTGGCAGTTGCGCTTTGTCACAGACAGGATGGGGTTTCATGAATGCTTTCTCTTCACTAAACCTTATTCCACATCTACCTTCGTTCTCTAATTACTCTTTTTCCTTTAGAGATTCAAATCTACAATTGTTCAAAGTAAAAACTAGGCCTGGGCGGAGTTGGCGGAGTGGGGCTTCGCGGAGCTACGCGAAGTGGGCGAGAAACTACGCCCACCTCCGCACTCCGCGTAGCCCCACTCCGCAAACACCACCCGGCCGCCAGCCCCGCCACCCGCCTCCCGCCTCCCTCCCGCCCTCCCGAAATACATTAAATTAAAGGAATAAATTAATTTAAAACACACTTACCTTGCCGGCCGCTGCCCGCCGCGTCCCCGGGGCTCGCTATCTTCCGGCTTCTTTCGTAATGCGCATGCGCGGGCGGCCGCGCATGCGCATTTCTCACGAGAAAATGCGCATGCGCGGCCGCCCGCGCATGCGCATTACGAAAGAAGACGGAAGACGGAAGATAGCGAGCCCCGGGGACGCGGCGGGCAGCGGCCGGCAAGGTAAGTGTGTTTTAAATTAATTTATTCCTTTAATTTAATGTATTTAGGGAGGGCGGGAGGGAGGTGGTGGCGGCCAGCTACGCTCCGTCTGCGGAGCGTGCGTAGTGCCGCCTGGCTCCGCCGGCTCCGCAAAATGCGGAGTAGGCGGCACTACGCACACTCCGCAGACGGAGCGTAGCTGGCCGCCCACCCCTAGTAAAAACTATTCTAACTATAACAAATGGCATGTCAAAGACCTATCTGCCTCAATTCCAGATATTCAGTTATTAATTGTTCTTTGGCACTTTGTGTGTTCTTGTATGAAAGCTTTGAATGTCTATTGTTTGGCCTTTGTTTATTAACTAAGGATGCACAACCAGCCATCACTTTATAAGTGCCCTTTTGCGGATAGATTATTGAAGGTCTTAAGAAATCATTTTCTGCAATCTATCTTCCTTTATGCCTAAGTGGAACCAATTTATTTAAAACATGTTTTATATCAACACATCTTTAACAAACTTGCAAGTGTCCTATATGTTTTCACAGTATTTACTGTGCTCATTTTCATGACAATAAAACAAATAAGTCGGATGAGTGAGCTGCAGACACCAAAATGTGTAGCTAAAGTTGTGCTACACACAATGTAAATTTAATTTAAGTAAGGTTGTAACATTTTCCATTTGAACGTTTATTCACTATGCATGCTAATCTAAATTACTAGAACGAGTTCATGGAGACCCAAATACTTTTTTTAGGATTTGATTGATAAAAGAACTGGACAGACATTATAAACAATATTATCCTGCATGGTCATCCTCTATATCAGGGGTACTCATAGTACGGCCTGCGGTCCAGTGGCTGCCCGGCAAGCCTTCCGTGGCGGCACCCAGAACTTGAGACATCGTACCCTATTAATTATTTTTTTGTAAGAGTGTCTGCAACCAGAGCGCGACTCAGACTCTGCTGCTCTGTGGGGGCTGGCCGATTCACGCCATAGTTCGAGTGGGGCTGTAGGGGCACTGAGGTGAACAAAGCCTCATTATCATGCCAATGGTCTTTTAAAGACTTCTGAAGTGCTTGGGTGCATGGAAGCTGTCACAGCCCGGGCACACACAGGCAGGATTAGGAGGGATAGCGAGGGTGAGCAAGCGAGGGAGTGTGAGGGAGGGAGAGCGATGGATGGAGAGTGAGAGAGGGAGAGCAAGCAAGCGAGGGGGGGAGAGCAAGTGAGGGGGGAGAGCAAGCGAGGGAGGGAGAGCAAGGGAGGAAGGGAGAGCAAGGGAGGAAGGGAGAGCGAGGTAGGGAGAGCGAGGGAGCGAGGGAGAGCGAAGAGTGGAGGGAGAGCAAAGGAGGGAGAGCAAAAGTGGGACAGCAAGTGAGGGAGTGCGAGCAAGTGAGGGAGTGCGAGCAAGTGATGGAGGAAGAGCAAGGGAGGGAGGGAGAGCGAGGGAGGGAGAGCGAGGGAGGGAGAACGAGGGAGGGAGAGGGAGAGGGAGAGGGAGAGGGAAGGAGGGGGAGGGAGAGGGAGAGGGAACGAGGGGGAGGGAGAGGGACAGAGAGCGAGGGAGGGAGAGAGCGCGAGGGAGGGAGGGAGAGCGAGGGAGGGCGAGCAAGCGAGGGAGAGCGAGGTAGAGCAAGCGAGGGAGGCATGGAGAACAAGCGAGGGAGGGTGGAAGAGCAAGCGAGGGAGAGCAAGGGAGAGCGAGGGAGGGTGAGCAACCGAGGTAGGGAGAGTGAGGTAGGGAGAGTGAGGGAGGGAGAGTGAGGGAGACAGAGCGAGGGAGACAGAGCGAGGGAGACAGAGCGAGGGAGACAGAGCGAGGGAGACAGAGCGAGGGAGACAGAGCGAGGGAGACAGAGCGAGGGAGACAGAGCGAGGGAGACAGAGCGAGGGAGACAGAAGGAGAGAGCGTGAGACCTCCAAAAGAGGAATACCTCAATTTGAGGGGGAGGGAACGAGAGAGAGGAAGACCTCAGAGTCAGGGAGACAGTGGGAAGGAGAGAGAGGGCGGGAGACCTCAGAGTGAGGGGGAGGGAAGGAGAGAGAGGGAGAGCTCAGAGTGAGGGGAAGGGAAGGAGGGAGAAGGAGAAATCAGAGTGAGGGAGAGAGAAGGAGAGTGAGACCTCAGAGTGATGGAGACCTCATAGTGAGGGAGAGGGACGGAGAGAGGGGGCAGAGGGAATGAGGGAGAGGGAAGGAGGGAGTGTGAAATAGAGTGATGGAGAGGGAAATAGAGTGATGGAGAGGGAAATAGAGTGATGGAGAGGGAAATAGAGTGATAGAGAAGGAAACAGAGAGGGAGACAGAGAAAGAGGGAGTGAGACAGTCAGGGTGTGTGAGACAGAGGAAGAGAGAGAGTGAGCCAGTCAGAGTGAACGAGAGAGGGAGAGATGAAGAGAGGGAGTGAGAGAGTCTGAGTGAGTGAGGGAGAGGGAGAGAGGGAGGGATAGAGGGAGAGGGGGGGGAGAGAGGGAGTGAGAGGGAGAGAGGGAGGGAGAGGGAGAGAGGGAGGGAGAGGGAGAGAGGGAGGGAGAGAAGGGAGAGGTGGAGAGAGGGAGGGACAGGGGGAAGTGAGGGAGAGAAAAAGAGAGAGATGTGTGTATGCCGGGTCTGTTGGCTCAGTGGATGAAGGCGTCTGCCTCAGGGACTTGTGATCAACCTCATGGTCACAGTTTATTCTTGCTCTAGCCCCACCTCTTTACCCCACTGACTCCTCCCCCACCAGCCCGGCCCTCCGACACAAACCATACTGTAAATTTGGCCACCGAGATAAAGTTTGAGAGTACCCATGTTCTATATCAAGATCAGTTACACCTTACTGTAGGAAAAAACGTATGACATTCTTATGTACCATTTGTCCCTGACAAAGGAAGCCACCACAGCTCTCCAGCATAGTGTTCCTTTTCAACATTAGTATCAACTATTAAATTGACCATTCCATCCCAAAGACTGTGCATACTACTGCCTACTTTCCCAAGTTTTAACTGTTGGCCTGTTTGTCCTGTATGCAGGAATTATTGTTTTCAATTTGACACAGTCAAAGCTATGTTTCATGCATCAATTGTGTATTCGATCAGAGGTAAGTTAACTCTTGGTACTCAGTTTTAATCATAAAGGACAAGTTACCTACATTTGGAAATGCATTTTTTTAAACCTGATTGAGCGGCACATGCCTTAATGACACATTGTTGCCTCTTTTCAATGATGAAAGTTCCCTTTAAGGCCATAGTAGTATTGAGTAATACTCTATGCTCAGTTAATTAATGGCTATACGCTTATGGCATGGAAAGCAGTCAAAGTTATAGGTATAATGTCCAAAGAGGGATTGGCTGCATATTCAAAGCAAATCTCACAATGGTGGCGGACAATAATTTCAAGACGTCTTGACTAGTACACTGGCAACTTCGTCAGGTACACAAATTCTCTGTTAACTATCTTACTGATCAAGCTTTACGTACAGTTTTTTAAAGTTAATGCATTTCTGTTTAGTAGTCTGTACCATATTAAGCATTTTTGAAGATAAAAAAAGTTCTTTAGTTTTTTTTCATTTTAGACCACTTTTTATTAGATAACACTCTTTATTTATAATTTTACACAAATATATATATATATATATATATATTTTTTACCATACCAATCTTCTGATTAAAGAAGGCGCTGACTCCGTGAGTTTCAGTTCAAACGTATTTATTCCTTAATTCAGTTTCTGCTCAGCCTGCGATTAATGATGAACTGTATATATATATATATATATATATATATATATATATATATATATATATATATATATATTCCAATGGAAATAACGATATCTTGTACGCTCTCAGGAACCACACAACAATTCAGGAGTGTTAATTCTTCGGTTTATTCACACAACGCGTTTCGGCGACTTGCCTTGAACACGTGTGATAAGTTTGTGTGATAAAAATGTGCTATTTTAAATAAAGTTACACATGCATCGAAACAAATGTAGGACATACAAATTCACAAAATTGCGTGTCGGCCATCTTGTAACGTCTTTTGTATAGTTATTGTTGAAAATTGAGCTTTCCACACTGTTGACAAGTGTCAAATATGCTAACATGAATAATCGTCAGCATAAAGGGGCCTCGAAACTGTGCAGCATGAAAATAAATAATAAACATGCTGCATACCAAATACAAAAGTTGTGTATCGGCCATTTACAACGTTTCAAAAATAATACATTACGTTGCTTGTTAAAAATGTATAGTCTCCACATTATTACCGAGTGTTTAACATAGTTAGCACAAAATACTTCTAATTAGTTTTTGAGAATTATTGACAAGTGTCAGAGTATTGTGTCAACTGAACTCTGTGTCTGAATACATAGCCCTACAATCCTTTAAGTCCATGATTGTGTGTATAGGCGCACTGTAATATACCACCTAGAAAGCTTCAAATAAAAACATAATTTTCCGACAGTCTCATATATTTTTCATTTGTATTCGTGTAACTTCTTTTGTGCTTAATGTGAAATATAATCATAGCTGACCATGACCCTATGTGCCTATGAATGGATGAACAAGATGGGGAGCCCGTGGTGGTGAATCAGTTCATGGTGGGAAACCCTGCCTGTTCTCCTGTAAAAAAAAAAAACACACACACACAAAAGACCAAATTATAATTAAATTAAAAATTTCTAGCACAGTTGTTAACATGTTCAAGAAGGCATTATTATTTCATCACTTAAACACTAGATTTAAAGCATCCACTGTATTTTACTTTGGCATAGGTATTGAATTATATCCATCTCTATTTTTCTTTATATGAAAGTCTAGGGTTTAAAAAAATGTACATTACATTTAAACGGTTGGTTTACAAAGATTCAGTGCTTTATTCATCTAAATGTGTATGTAAAACTTTTAAAAAAAATAGCAGATAGTTAGACATCGTTAAACACAAATTGAATAACACATACTTCTTATAATTTTAATGACAAAACGAACTAAATTAAAAGAGAATTATATTCTAAGTACCGTATTCAAAATAGATCAACAAAAAAATGAGTGTTCAGATTCTTTACAATGTTTATAAGAGTATGTACAATAACTAAGGTGTTCATTGGGATGTATGTCACGTAGGTCGCGGTATAAAACACCACAGACCATCACCACGCAGGTTTCACAACGCAAGTCGTTAACACATCTTGTGCTGTAGTGTGCTGGACTTTGGAATAGTAAGATTTACTATTCCAACACCAGCCTACGTACAGTAGGGAAGGTGCTGGAATAGTAAATCTACTTTACCTTAACCTAGAGCGCCCTCCAGCGCAAGTCGTGATAACGACTTGCATTGTGAAACCAGCGTGGTAATGGCACTGCGGTGTTATTACCGCGTAGTAAAGGATGTTCCCCATTCATTGGAAGGGCAAGACCAAAACGTTACATATGTCCACAGGTTTATTTCTCATGTTGAATGAATTTGTCATTTTTTGCATGTTCATATACCGACACACATTGGACAGTGTGTCTCCCTTCTCAGCACGCGTAATTCACTGATGTCTATTATTTGAAAAAAAAGGTGTTTATTGATTATATTGTAAGGAGTGCCTCTCCCATTACTAATTATTGTTCAGTTAAGGTGTTGAAACAAGTCAAAGGAAGAACAGACTTAAAATTTGTCCATAAATTTCCAGGGTAGTAACCCTTGTATGTTCGATCTAGGAGTACTTTCAAGACCTTAGAGTGAAGAACACCATGTGCTTTCTGAATATCTTTTTTTTCCTGTTTAAATGATGAATAACATTTCCAAGACAAACAAAACGCTGGTTAATAATATTAGATTTTCCCAACGGCCAACTCTAACCATTAATGGAAGCAACATGCCTTTAATTTTTTTTATCATTTAGCATTATTTTCTATAATCAATCAGTATGCTTATAGACGCCTTGTGTTGCAAAAATTGCTGACAAATTGATAACAAATTATAGATAAGTTCCACACTGTTTACATGGTTTCCAATATCATATTATATTGATCAATGAGAAGAATGTATTTAAAAATAGATGTAATTTTAATCAATAATACGTATTGTGATAATTTAATAATCTACTGCAAGAAATAATTAGCACTACACTTTTATCAGACTAAATTGTGTGACAATAGAATGTATGACTCTTTGCCCCTGGTCACCATTGGTGGTACACAATTACCACAGTCCATATTTGATATGTCACACAAATGATGTTCATTTCCGAGGGGTCATTGTATGTATTACACACCAACAATCATTGCTAAAGGCAACACACATGGGCAGAGAAAACTGGTTAAGGTGTGAATTAGAATAGTACAGGAGACTCTCCAATATAATTTGAAATAGAGTAATGTATGGAAAAACCAGGGAAGGGAAAGGTAATTAAAAGCAACCCGCGTCTGGACACACAGTCTAACAGACTTGGAATTGCAAGGGGACCACGATCAAACTTGAAAAACACCACCACACAGAGCAGACATGTTTTGGGGACCGTACATCTTTATCTGGGAAATGCTGATGGTGGTCTGGACAATACGTATGCAAAAGCACACCATCAACGAATGACAAAAAACATTTCCTTCCGCAAAAATACACGTTACACAAGTTTTACAGGTTGCCCACTACACACAAGGGATACCGGTCTCAGGTTCGCTGGGTGAGCTGATCGACCTCACAGGCACTCAAGAACCCACCTCCTGTCTTTGAGAAAATGTCTGACTTGTAAGGATCAAGGGATGTACGAACCGGTCAGATAAGTTTGGTTGTCTTCTGCTGCAGGGGTGTAACAGCTTTACTCAAAGGTAGATTATTCAGTTATGCAAGGCTGTTTAAACCATCTAATTATTTGTTTTTTATTGGCAGAGTTTAGTCAATGGAAAATCAACAAAATTATTATTCATGATTGCTAATTTATATCCAATTACACCCGGTGCACAATGCAATTGGACTCTAATAAAGGATTATTCGGACAGAAGGGTGGCTATACACATAACCTTTGTCCATTCGTGTGCCAGTGCTCGAGTAAATGGCCCCTGCCACCTGTTTCAGCTGCACTATCCACAGTGACAATAAATGTGCCCCCAGTACTGAATTTATGGCGCTCTGAGCATGCACTCACCAAGAGCCAATATACAAAAGCCTTGCTGAGATGTGAACACAACTCACTGCGACAGCAAACCTATTGTAAGGCCTTCTTCTGTTTGAATTTTGCCAGTGCAGCATGAGGGCATACATGTCTTGGGTGCTGGCAGCATCCATTTTGTGTTGCTATGTTTGAAGAAGCTGGTACCAGGTATACATCGGTTACACATTAGAATTTCAAAGAGGGAGCAATCATACCTCCTCCTGTCAGTTACTTACGTGCAGTTATGATTTGTAGTTGTTTGACACAAACCATTATATTTTTGTACACATCTTTCTTAAAGTTAGAAATTTCCACCAGGTTATAATGCACCAATAATATATATTGTAGCTTGCACTACAGACAACCATGCACAATTTTTTTACTAAGGCTGCTGTCTCTCACACACACAAAACAAGCAACCTGCCATCAAGATTTATAATGCCTGCATTATGCGTGAATTAAAGGTTTATATGTGCGATGAATTATAATTGCGTGCACCACCTTACATAGGCTGCTGTAGCGGACCTACAGTGTCATTTTGAATGTCCTCTCGGGGTTGGCACAAAACATGTTTGAGTCATCGAGAGTTTTGTCGGTTAACGATGCTCTGTTACATTTCGTACCATACTTGAGGCATTGGTAAGGGTACCACGGAATACACTCTGGAGTGTAATTAAAATAAATTTAATCAGTGTAGAGGACAAATCACATAGACTGTGGTCCTGAATAGACGTTTCCCAGTCAGTGTAAGTGTAAACCAGTGGAACATCACCATAATGTGATGGTAACTATTAGAAAGCAGATTATACTCAACTACTTTAATAGATGTATTTGCCTGGGAGAGGATTTAATCCAATCAATGATTTAAGTGAGTGAAATAAGGGCAGGGTGCTGCATTTTTTACGCACTTTACCAACTGTTAAAGTAGTTTGTAAATGCGCATGATGTTCCATTGATCCCAGTCTAAAATGAAAATGCTCCAGCTCTTATTGTACATCGTTGTCAAGCATTTGGTACTCATGCACATTTGTTTACTTTCCATACATGGTTTTCATGGTGGTGGAAGACTTTACAGTTCCAGTGATGCTCGCCAGTACAAGTTATAATGGGGCTTTCAAAGAACCAGATTGCCATTAGATAGATCAGGCACACTCAAGCTGCCACAACTGTGCTGGTCACCCGATCAACAGCAGCC
This sequence comes from Lissotriton vulgaris, assembly GCF_964263255.1. Lineage (NCBI taxonomy): Eukaryota > Metazoa > Chordata > Amphibia > Caudata > Salamandridae > Lissotriton > Lissotriton vulgaris. Next base: position 513,611 of record NW_028242809.1, read on the forward strand.
CAACTATTTAGCCAATTTAGACAAACACAATGTTGAAAAAGAATGTAGTACTGCAAGTGATTTATTTTTTGAAAAAAATAATTCTCTAGCATGTATTATTACTATTCTGCTATTTAAAATTGTTCCTACTTAAAAAAATCATGATATTTACCATATATGTTTCTGCATCTTCATGTTACTATTTTTGGTTGCAGACCCCGCAGAAATCGTCGATGGGATCTAGATGTAATATTGAGTATAATTAGAATATCTTATATGTGAAACAAAAGAAAACCTTAAACATTTCAGGTGCATCTGGTACATGTTTTAAAAAGTACCACACCTCAAAAAAGTTTTTAATGGCAGGTATGTATAGAGGATGGAAATTTATTATTAAAATCGGCAGAAATTTCACCAAAAATACGAATCATCGAAATTCTATGTTAACTACTACTCTGCATGTTCATAGGCATACAAATTAGTACATTTAAAGCAATTATCATGTTTGTAATTACATTACCTGATTTAGTGCTAGTTTTATTCAACCTTTTTTGTATCTAAGGTGCTATTTATGATGGCGTGACGATTACCAGCCCGCACCAGCATTGGCGATCCTACCACCATCACAATCTGATTCACCCTATGCAACATTGGAATGGCTCTGGGAATCTCATTGGTTACGCAGCGGGTCAAGCAAGGTGGTCCGTTTATGTTCCCCTTGCGTACCACTGCACAATGTTATCACTGCATCCGTGCTTTACACGCACCGACGTAGTGATTAGGATCAGCTGTCGATATTCCCACTGCTAAATTGACTATCAGGGAATGTCTTTGGCGGAACGTTGCTTGCACCCTCTGTGGGTTTTGGGGTGTGCCCTTAGTGTGTACGGGAACTCACATACATTTCAATGAACAAAATGTCAGTCAACGCGTTCTGCCTGATATATTGTTCATGCCAAATGTACAGAGTTGCCTTTTACCATTGCACACTGTAAAGCAGCCAGCATCACCGTCCATAAATTGAAAGGCCAAAAAAGCCCCCGCATTACTGTTTGACGCATTCTAATTGTGCTGATTGCACTGCTGTACATCTTGATTATGGTACCAGGAACAATATGACGGCTGGTGAACTGATGTCCTCCCTGTGTCATATTGAACGGTTGGTAAGGATCACAGAGGTAATATTCAAATATAAAAGGTAGGCAAATTAACATATTTTAACAATTTTATTGCGACAAATACAAATTACTGTCATTAAGAAATGTTCAAAAAGTTCCAAAATATAAAAACATTTTTTAACATTCACACACAACATTTACATAACTTTATACTTTTGAATACTTTTTTCAATATTTTTAATGTTTTTTATTTTTATATAATTATCCCCAAAAATGTATAGATAACAAACCAATATAAACAATCTGTTGACTCCATTGCATGAACAATTTCAATTTTTTTTCCAAAAACTGTTCAACTCCAACCTGATGAATACATTAGATCCAGCGCAATCTTCAATCATCAAATTTTTTTTTGTTTTTGGTCAATGTCTGCTAGTGACTGCTGACTCAGGTAGTGATCTGCAAACTAAGAAGACATATGAAATTTATACTAGCATAAGTAATGGTCGAGTACAAAGTATTTTTTGTAAAAATGATAATATTTAATAATATTATGTTTAACTAAATAATTGTGTTAATAGGATGTCGATTAGAAAAAGGCAAAAAAGCTCATTTAAGTTTCCACAAACACATCAGAGGTCTGAAACCAGACTGCATTATTGCCATACTAGTGGTCTGGTTAAAACCCATGCTGGAATACTGCTCAGACTTTAATGGGCTCATTGACATTGACTGTGCAGTGGTGAGCGATGAAATCTTTGAAACTCAGCGCATACCGCATAGCATAAATTTTAAGATGAAATTTCTGGATTTCGTCTACCCATATACAATGGTCAGCACACAATTAAAAGGCATTGGAAAAGTTACTTTGGTGAACAATAACAGGGCCACATGTCCCCCTGGCCCTCCGCATTTTGAAATTCGAGGTCACAAGTTGTGCCCATAAAACATTACATGCAACATGTACCAGGGCACCGCCTGATACCTGCCAGAGAGAAGAAGCACCATCAAGGAGGTCAAGTAAATGACACGCTTACTTAATTTAACTGTTGCTCACAATCAATTCTGCCATGTTTCTTAAATTTTGCATTTAAATTAAAAAGGGAAAAAGAACAAACACTTTACATTTTATTTCAGAAAAATAATTTAGGCAACATTCACAAAGGTAAATTTAAAGTATTCAGAATGCTTAATCTTTTTCTTATAAATAAGTGTTTTATTAGTACATTGCGAAAGCTGAAAGACAGGATGACCAAAGATGAAGAAAAAAGAATATGCAGTTTTTTTCATTTGTAAAGTTATACATTCCTTCAAACAACAACAAAGCCAACTGTAAAATCAGTTTTTTTCATTATGCTCATACTGTTGCGGGCATAAACACAACTTACAATTGATAATATTGATGGATCATACGACCTACCCATATATCTGATCGTATTATGTAAGCTGGGTAATTTTACTTCTTATTGGTGTTTCTGCTTATGCGAAAGAAGAAGGTCTTAATATTATTTAAACCGGCATCTTAAAAGGGATCAAAGTGTCTTGAAGTGTTTTAACATGAAACGTTGTTAGAATAACCAGAAAAGTTACCTTGTACCACACATTTTGGCTTAGTCAAAACTCTATTTACTGTTAATGAACATTACTGAGAACAATCATTTATATCACAAAAAGAAATACATTTTTTGGAAACAATTCAACATTCTTACATTTGCTAACACAATTAATGGTAAATACTGTTTTGAAAATAAATTACCATCATGCAAAAAAACACCGCAGTTGTAAGTGTCTTTTTGCTTGGGAGTAGATTGTATCACCAATTCCCATAAACGGTCATCTGGATGCTTAATAGCCACTAGGAAAGCTCTTTGGAGACATATGAATTGAGATGTTACAAACTACAGCTGGTTCAGCTAACAAAATCAATATAAAACAAGTAAAAACCATTGTCATAAATGATGATTGAATCTTAAAAAAAATATTAATTTTGTTTTTTTATTATTTTATCAATCGTCTAACTTAAAAAAAAACATATTATAAACATTTTTCTGAAATGGGTACCTCCAATTATTCAAGAATTTTTTGTAGCTCTGAAGATTGGCTGTCATAGAATCATACACTATACCTTTCTTTGTAATAGGTTTCAATACCTGTGGGAATTAAGTAAATTTAATTGGAAAAACCCCATTGGGAATACAAACATAATAAATACATGTGAATTGTACTTTAAGCACTCTGTTCATACCAATCAATGTATTGACAAATATTTTTAAATAGATCAAAAAAAATTAAATGCCCACAGATATCACACAAGTACCCAGGTACAGCTTCACATTATTCCTTCTGTTTCATCTTGTAATTAATATAAAATGTCGATTTTATTTTTCATTTCTTTACATTTTATTAGTATTTGGGTAAGGCAGAAACACTATGCAAAAAACACAGTGTTTAAATAAAACATTTTTGTTATATGCAAGATTTGAGTATGGCATTTGACCAACTGTTTTTGTATATGGTGCTTAATTTTGTAAGTGGAACACCATACACTAATCAAAATACCCCTTTGAGTCGATTTTAGATTTGTAAGAAACCCTAGTAAAGCTCTATAAGTTGCAGCTGATAATAGTTGCCTTTTTGCTTAGTCCCAAATGAGTATGAAAACGCTTTGTTTCCATACGCATAATGTACTTGGACAAGGGTAGTTAAAAAATAAAAATACAGTGTTACAAAAATAACATAATTACTAACACAATGAAATCAAACTCAATTTCATAATAAAAGTTTAATCTGCGATAACGTCTAATTATTTCAATTTCTAAACAGATAAAATATCATGAAATGCTCCACAAAATAGTCATTGCACCATAGCAATAAATGTTATTGAGGCAGTTCCTAAAAACATAAGAGTACTAAAATAGCAACAGTATTAAATGTGACACACACATTATTTATTACTCGCTGTTCCAGGATGCACAGCTGCTGGAAATGTTGACTCAAAATTTTATATTTTATTTTAAAAAGCCCACTTCAAAGAAAACAAAACGGCATCAATGTTGTGAAGCATACACACGGTGCTTCTACATGACGGCAGATGGGTGAAAGCAACGCTAGAGAGCACACCCAGCATTTGCAATGCTGGTTGTGGTCGAACAATTAAAAAAGAGTTGATTAAACACAACTGCTGAATAAGGGAACTCCAGGAAAGTGGACAAAAAAAATTGTTAGGCAGTGCTGCTTCCGGAATCACCGGAAGTGACGCTCCGGCTCTAGAGCCAATATTAAGCCTGTTTAGAAAAAGGATGCCAACGTTAAACCAATGCAGTAGAAATTGAGTGGAGCTTCACTCAATTTAAAGAATACTTAATGCCTCATAGAGGCAGCGTGTGGACTACTCTATACGAGCATTAAAAAAGTATGTAGAGTTGTGGAACACAGACGTGATATAAAGTTAAGAGGTACTTGCAAGCAGAGGTTACAGAGTCATGGCCACTCAGGAGTGACCAGGAGGCACTGAATACAAATGCCCACCTATGCAGGAATGCAGGAGAGTTTAACATTTTGTTTGAACTTTCAAGATGTGTCAAACAGGCAACGACTTAGACGACCAGTATCCGCATACTACCTTTATTACATTAGATTTGTAGCGGAAAGTGATCGTTGTCCGACAGGGTCATAAATATTTCTTTACAGATGACAACAATGAGGTTACCAATAATTGTGCAGGGTCAGATAAATGTAGGTCAAAAGGACTCACCAGCAAATCACATGCAATTGGTACAATCCACTGGTGTTAAACAAGACACTTGATAAGAAACTCAGTCAAAAATGACACAAGTAGCTAGAGGGCCACTACCAGCCAACAAAGAGATGCAGGCATGCAGTGCAGAAAATATTTATCCAGGTGCTGATCTTGGACGAAGATGATGATGGAGGTATGAACACATTTGAGCCTAAACATCTCTGGGGAGGTAACTCGCTTTTACAACAGCACAGCACAGCACAGGGTTTATGTTCCAGCACATAAAATGCAGTGTATGGGCCTAAAAATTATTTACAGTACATATCATGCCTTGAGTGTGATGCTGAACCATAAAGTATGTTCCTTGATCCTGTTCGAGTCAATGGGAGCCCATAATAGGCATACAGTGCAGCAGAGTTAGGGTGCCTCTACATGCAGGTGATTTATTATCTGATTCAAATTTTGATTATTTTTGATGTCTTGATTCACCACAGGCATTGTGAACAACCTGTATGGTTCTCTCACACACACACACACATGTTTCAGAAAAAAAGAAAATAAAGATGACAATAGCAGGATCTGCTGGAATTTCCCCAATTGCATTTTTGGTTCCATTCATTGTGGTCCACTACATTCGAGAGTGTCCAGATGGTTGAACGCTAAATGGTATGTCATGTAAAACTAGCCCAATGACAAACTAAGTAACACACTGTGAGAAAGATCGGGTCGGAACCCCTGTTAAGGCGGAACTACAAAGCCCAGATACCCTTGCTCGGCCATGGCGACATTCCGTCTCACCTGAAACTTGGACGAAGACCGATATCTCTCCTCTCTTTCCACAGCGTGAGGCAACGGCTAGAGGAGGTGCTACGAACAATGGACGAATAAAAACGGACGCCTCACAGGACACGGGGCCGTCGCAGAACGTCGAGGAGGCGGGACCAGAGACGAACCACGAGGAGGACGCTGAATCTCGGAGCCGGGAGCCGGAGCTGAACGCCGAGAGTCAAGACAGCGTTGCTGACCTGGAGGAAGTGGCGGGGGGAAACCGAAGACCGCTGGACGGAGGAGTGGTGGTGTCCCCCGGAGGAGGCTGGAGAGCGTGCCGTGACTCAGGAGAGTTACGGCGGGGCCGGTGAGTGACTTTGAACCGAAGCCCTTTTGGGGAAACTGTTGTGTGTTAAGGGAGGTGGGAGGCAGGGAGGACATTGCGGGTGGCGGGTGGATTTTTGTAAAGGGAACTACGAAACTGACATTGGTAATAGAGTAATACCCACTGTTTCACCTAAGCTACTGGACTGGGATTAGGGCCTTGGTCTATGACTTCAACCCCTCTTCATTCTTATCCTTATTCCATACCCGATCACTCCCTATTCCCTTACCCACCACTTCCAATACCTTTACGCACTCCCCTTCACTGTACCCGATTTTCGTGCACTACTTTACGGTGTAGGAGCAAGGGTTTCGAACCACCCAGATCACTGACGGTCCCTTTTTCTTCCCTCTCGGTACCTCCGGTTAATCAACACCACGGAGACGCGGTCGCCCCAAGAACAACGACCCTCGGACGAAGAAGAAGAATCGCCTACCACGGCCGACCCCTTCAACCTTGGAGAACTTGGTGCCGCGTGTGGAAGTTCGGACCCTGTCGTGAAACCTAAAGCCTTGTTGCCTGACAATAAAAGTGCTGTTCGCCAATATATTCAGCCTCCGCGTCTGTATATCCGACCTCACCTCCCACACACACCAAAAAGTAATCAATGTATTACCGACTGTAAAGGATTTTGATGAATGTGGTGTCCAACACCACATAAAAAATGGGCCTGCACAGTGGGGAGAAAACTACCATGTCCTTTGCCCAGTTAAAAGCCAGTGTTGGAGGAAACATCTATCTGATGTGGTTTCAAAGTAGAGTTTGCAAGGGAGGCACCAAGTGTGTACTTTATTCAATCTCAGTGGTGCTACCAAGCACCCCTAGCCGAATGCAATACAATCAACTATGTCTGGTAGGTGGTCACACCTAGCCTTGCCACGAAATGTTTTGTTATGGCATACACTGTTAAAAAGTAGATTCATCAGCAGTAGGGAAGAACATTTTATTTGCAGCAGCAGCTTTACCTTGCAGTTCAGTTATGAAAGACAGGCCCGGGAAGAACTGTGGGCCTCCAAGAGGAGCCTTATTGTGCATTTAAAGATACATACCACTAAAGTTTTACATGTCTGAATGTATGGCTCCAAAATGTTGGTTTTAAAACATGGGAGGGTTTGTTGTAGACAGTTCTTAGTTGTTCAAAACACATTGAGCAAAGGTCACACCATATAAACTAATGAATGTTTATCTTACATTGAGGGACAAATGGACTACGTATGCTGTCTGTGTGTCAGTCACATGCTCTGTCATGCATAAACGTATAACAAAGCAACCGGACTTTATTAGTCAAAGGCCTAATTTATGTTTGGCTTTAAATTTTTAAGCATATTGAAAATATAAATTGAGAAACATTTACTTTTAGAAACTGCTGCTAGCATCAGCTTACACATGCTGTAATTGCATTTTTCTTACAAATATTGTAGAGTTTTCTTACAGTCTGGCATATGACATGCTTCATCAATTGGCAGAACACCTGGTTTGACTATGCCCTGTTGACATTCCTTTTATTTACATTTTTATACATACAATTGTACACCAGTAGCCACTATTGAGTATACCCAAGTACTCACCTTGTCAAATGTGTGGACGTAGCACAGAGACTTTTTATTACAATTGCTGGAAATCAATTACAATTGCCATACATACATAATAAGACCTGGAAAAAGTGGGTGTGACACCGAAAACAGATTTTACGTTCCTTCAAGTCCTCTATTACAGTTACAAACCCTCTTTAATTTGTCATCAATAAAGTAAAAAACTCTGGCTCTTACGTAAAAGAAAAAAACGTTGCACTTACTAAAATAATTCAATGTGCTCCAGTATTCGTGGGACAGAGAACAGTTTCCTTATTCTCATAAGGTACCTGCATATAATACAATGTTGTCATGAATTACTGAAGGTGTGTCTTTTATTCCATACTTATTAAACTTAGTTTATTTTATAGGTTTTAATGTTTCAAAAATGTTATTCCTCAAAGTAAACATATTTTCTTTTTTTCACAAGGACATAGGTTCACAGCATGCAGACAGGTGATATGTTGACCATTGCTAAACATTTTGAATTTCATGTTTGTATGCCTCATATATACTCCTTAATAATTGCAATTAAAAATAATTAAACCATGAAAGTTTGAAAAGTCAAACAAGGAAATAATGTATTTACCCGAAAGACAGACGAACGATAATGACCCCTGAATATACAGGATGAAACTGTTGCAGAAAGTGCCAAACACTAATGTTAAAATAAAATGAAAACGTTAAACATATCCATACAAAATCCTTTTTAATTTGTGTTATTTTTCTAAATAGTTGTTACTATACGTACATTGGGTCTTGACAGACATACATTGGCAAGGTACGCGTCTATTACCTATGAAATATAAAATTTAAAACAATTAGAATCAGTAGTGCACAAAAGATTGATTTACACTCTGTCCGATTGAAAACAAGCAGACTGTATGAAGGTTATCAGTGGGGGTTCAGCATCTGCCACACCAGCAGCACTGCCACCACAGTCAAAGCAAAATATATGATTGATGTATTCACCAGGCTACCACAAAGCATATTAGGAGTATCATCACCACCTACTGTTAGATAGAGGTTTCCATTTCAATTAAACTGTGGCGGAGAGGAAAAAAAGGGGTGCATACAGGGACACTTGTACATCCTGTAAAAATGTGGATACAGACAGGGTTTGATATTTAGTGCACTGAAACCGACATGCACATTTGTTCATGAACAGTATGCAATTTCAAAAACTATCAGTGCATGAAAATTGTTAGTTAATTCTTGATATGATTTTTTTTTTTTTAAAGAACTTTTGAGTTTTGAAAAAGTAAAGGTGCGGGTAATTACATGATGTTCGCAAGCTTAAAAATCAATTATAAACACGCAGGATCAATTTCTATTATCTCACTTCAAACACATCCATATTTTCTGGAAATTGTTTAAATTCGTTAACAAGGATAATAAACGTTTGTATTTTTTCTTCTGCTGGTGCTGTGCATATGGCTGAGATACCCGCCACCCCCTCTCAACACAATCCCCAAGGATGGGAAACCGGAAACAGTTCTGAACTTTTGGAAGACGGGAGGGAGTGACCCTCCCGGCCGTATTTATTAAAATATGAAACAAAATTAAAACATTAAAATAACAGTTTCATATTATGTACAATTTCATTACCACATTGCGATGTTTGGCTAACCTTAACATATTCTCTAATACAAAGGTTCTCCTAGCCGAACTAACATCCTACAAAACATTAACTTGAAATTTTGAAATTGTACATCCTAACGTTTAAGGGCCAACGGCAAGGTCGTAACCGGTGTCAAGATCCCTAAACCAGAAATATCCCCCTCACTTGTGAGGGGCGACCGCACAGAGGTGTACCTCAAGTGCAACTACCAATTTCCCTTGACTTGACGGGGGCCCCACTAAACTCGACGCCACTTAAAGGTCGTCCGAGGACTCGTGTGAGGTATCTAGAAGGTAGCGTAGACCCCCCCCCAAACCCCACACACTTACCACATCTGCCGTCGCAGATGTCCTGGCCCCGGGAAATTCCACAGGAGGGGGCTTTAGCCCCTCCTACCCAGGAAGGGGCCTTGACCGCCTTTCCTTTCCTTTCGGCGGCCCATCCTTAGAAGGGACCGCCTCCCCGTTGAGGGGCCAATGGCCACCTCCCTCGAGCGCTCCCATCCGTAATGGGTGACGCCCACTCATAGGGATCTTCCAATTAGTGCTCACCGATCATGACCTTACCGCCCGACCAAAATAAATACGACAATTCTAAACTAAATGACTAATTTACTTAAACAGTAACAACAACTACTTTATTAAAAGCATGTTTACTGATCAAACACTAGAGCAGGATTACTTTATTTACAAAACATACCACAAAGTGAACATTCTTTATTGCATATTCAAATATCACGATAATAATCTCAACCTGTAAACAAAATCAGAGTTATCACATCAAACTTTATTCAAAACCACTTGCTGTCCTCAGGGGCTGGTGGGTGGGTCAAAATTGGCTCTTCGTTCCGTCTCGAGCTCACGTGCAGCGAGGAGGTGCAGCTTCAGAGCACAGGAACAAGAGGATGCTTTCTTGGCTTGTTGCTCCTTTTATCCGTCTTCAGGGCGGGCGTAAACCCGCCCCTGCCTGCCCCAAGGGCGTGGCCGGCCGCGTCAGTGTCTAGGCCAGCCCACTCTAGGGCGGGAAAAAGGCGCGCCCCGGCTACGCCGCTTCGGGCATACCAGCCGAGGCTCGCCTCCCGCCCAAGATGGCTTCCCGGGGGGATCGTGGTACTCCGCCATACGTTCGGGGGGACCGAATGGTCGCCCCTTTCCATACATGAAATAGAGACCAACCTCATCAAATATCCATTGGGTCGATTTTAGACAATGGAATGATGAATCATACAATATAAAGTTTGAAACTATTGCTTCCAAACGCCCAATTACTGGTTTACGCCACTCCGCAAAATGTTTTTCAACGTATTTAAATGCATGTTTTTTTAACTCTGTGGAAACATAAGCGATAAACATAATTTTAAAACTTTTTCCAAAAATCAAACACTACGTTCAATACTTACATTAAATAAACCCAAAAAAACAACTGAATGATATATATTGATTTTAATGTATTTGAAGTTATCTAGATTAAAACTATTGCCAAACATTAAATTTACTTTCTATTAATCATACATTGCTAAAATGTGGAATGTAAAGCCACCAACCCCATGTTGAAGGCTGACCCACAAACATGGTAGGCTTAGATAATGACCACTTACTCAAATTGTATCTTGTTCAAGAAAAAAACTAGTTGTTATAGACGAGTACTTTTGGACATTAATACATACAAACATTCGTGATTATGAATTTTTTATCTAACAATAAATCTGGGTTTGTTTATTAGAGATTTATTTGTTGTTTGGAAGCAAACATTTTTTTTAGGCCAAAAGGGTTAATTTCCAATGTAACAATCTGCATTTTTCAACCTATGGGCATGCCCTTTTTTCCAAAGGTGGTGTTAGAATTTTAGATTGATCCTGTTTAGACAGAGCACATCCTAATTGCAGGGTTCCATCACCTGCCTTAGGGTTGTTGGTAGCACAAATTTATAAATTTTATTATGATGAAAATCAAACAGCACTTGTAAGAAGCAAGAAGTTATATTACCTTAATTTAAGAAGATTACCTACAAACAAGAGAAGTGGCCAAATTTAAAAACAGGTGCTGTGCTTTATAACACAAACACCTTATTTGCACTTTAAGATTGCAGCGGACAACTATGAAAAACTGTATTGTCACAACTGTTTAGTAACTGAAATTACACATTTGTGGAACTGAATCCGAGGTGCGCATACAGCTGCTTTAACCATGAGCATGATACAAGACTAAAACAGTCCAGATCAAGATTGTCCGTTGCGAAAGGCCACTACATCATTTTTCAGTGGCCAAAAGTATGCACTAGTGAGAAGCAATGGAGACCATCCGCAAGTGGTGGCATACCTCTTTCACCGGGGTGGGGCAAGCCACGCGGTGCACAAAATGCATCGGCCTGCAATTAGTATTATGCCTCTGGATGGCCTCACAGGGGCATGTAGTGTGCTGATTGAGTGTTCAGGCCACGGGAAGCCGAGTTTCTGGTGCATGATATCTGTTGAAACACCAGTCCATGTCTACACCCTGCTTCTGACTTTCTATTTATTTCAAAAAGGAGTCAATTTTCTATTTAATTTACAAACTGGATTGATTTTCTTATGTATTGATGGATTGATTTTGTCGCTTCCTTGTACCTAAGATTTATTTGCAATTACTTTGATTATGAACCCTTGCAAATTTGATTTGAAGATACAAATAATAAGTTTCTTTGAAAAAACATTTTTCCTGTGTTGCTTCTCATTATTTTCTGAATTTCATTTGTTGAACTAAATTGCTATTTTTAAATTGTTCTATCTCCTCAGGACTAGTGTGGTAGCTTCCATGAGGTCTTAAGCAAATATAAATATTCATAACGGTGAATAAGTGGTGATAAGTCTTAATAATACAGACCCTATCACACTGTAAAACTTTGACTTTCAAAATAAATCCCTTGCTGGTACTTTTCCTTAACCATATATTGTTTGCCTGAGCCCGAAAGGGTATATTGGGTTACCCACTTCTCTAATCACCTAAACAGCAAGGCACACATGAAGTTACACTGCAGAACATTATAGTTGCCCTAAAAAATGTACAGGAAACAGTCAGATCAATCATGGGTGACATCTCATTCCTTAGTGCAGATTTTCAAAAAATGGTCATTCGAGTGACATGAGGTTCAAAATTAAACGTCATCCCTCATTAAAGACAACACCACTATAAAACGAAAATCCAAGCAACTAGAAGCAGAAAACATGCTCATGGCTGCGAAGCAGGGTGACCAATAAGTATGCTCTTGGAGCACGAACGTCCGGATTAAGGGAATTAAAGATAGATAAAATGGACCGCTAATGGAACTTTTTTACGTCAAAGAGCACATCAAGACGAGGCTCCAGCTGAGGGGACTATCCAGTTTCTTCTTGGTTGAGAGGGCACATAGACTCCCTTGAAGAATTCCCAAATCCTGGTGCCCACACCAGAGCAGAACTGGCACACATTTTTTACTTTTGCAAACACTACGTCATTGTACAGTCGGCGCCGGTGGCCCGCCACTGTGCATCCTAAACTCAGTGGTATCATTCCTCCCTGACTATACTGCCACAGTCACCAAAAGAAGAAGGATTTTTCTTTAATTAAAAAAAAATAATAATGTTCAGAAAAATGACCTACTCTATGTTGTTCTTTCCTGGTAAGCTGCATGTTATGACGGACATAAAAACATTTTTTTTTGTAAAGCGCCAGATGAGGCACATAACTGGCTAGAGGGATGGCGCAATGTCTGACGTACAGTAAGACGAGCAAGTCAACAACACAGGTGCTCAAAGAGGGGCAAATCGTCAAGGGAAAAAGATAGTGGCGAGAAGCAAAAACCATCCCAAGGGCAAGCTGAAAGGTGAGGTCAGGAAACTGCCAGAAAGGAAGTCCACGCGACAACAGAGGGACCTGCCGGAGGAGGACTGGGAGACTTGAGTTCATAATGGACAGCACCATGCAACCAATCCAGTCCTGCTTGCTGTGGGAAGGACTGGGTCAGTAAAAGGGACGAACATTGATATTCGTTCTGCAAAGAGATATAAATGCTGTTGACAATGTGGATCCTCGAGGGACATTTCAAACTCCACCTCACACATGCAAGATATTTTTTTTGTACTGAAGCACTCTGCAATGTTGGTGTAGTGGGGATTTTGGGAATCCGTCCTGCATGGGAGCATGGAGTGGTGTGGAGTGAAGGGTGCAGTTTACAGTTTGGTTTGTGGTTTCTACATGACTTCAAAAAGAATATTCACAGCCAATTTACTTTGCCAGAAGATCGATGCCACAACGAGACCGTAGATACCCTAAGCTCACATGTAGAATGATTGTTTACAAACGCTAGGGCACGTAACGCTCAGCCCTCCCCGGCCACAACTGAAAGATCCACAAATACTGGGTTCCACCCTAACAGTAATATCCTTAAATGTGAACAGACTATGGAACAAAATCAAGAGGTTATTAGTATTACAATACCTTAAGCGAACCGACCCATGAGTCCCCCTCATTAAAGAATCACACATGTTCGGCACAGCGACTAATGTGTTAGAGAGATGGGAATTACAAATGGTGGTACATGCCAAATTCACATCTGTTTCAAGAGTGGTTAGGATACAGATCAATAAAAGCTGTCCTCTAATAGTAACCAAGACCTGGAAGGGCGATCATGGGCAATTTGCAGCACTATCCTGTCAATGGTAGGGGTGACCGTAACATCTTGTGACAGTTTACTTACCTCCGGTCCTCCACAGCCTTGCCCGCCCAACCATCGGTATGTTTGTTTTGGCACTACCACCCGGGAAATTAATTATAGGAGGAGACTTTAACCCAATCATGGACGCAGCACTAGATACATACTCACAGAAGTTGCAAGAGAAGGTCAAAGTGCCCCTCTGGGAAATTCCAGAATGCAATTGTGTTGGTAGATTTGTTTTGCACACACAGAATCCTAATAAACTCAAGTACACCATCCACTCAGGAGCACACAATAGTCAATCACGTATTTATTATGTATTGGCTTCCCCTACAAGTATGGAGGGATTAGTAGAGATAAAACACCTCCACAGAGGTATCTCTGATCATGGGCCCATATTCATGACACATACATCGCACCTCATGTTAAGAAAACGTACATACCCCGTACACCCGGGCTAACTCAAAGAAACCATAATTTGGAAACACCTCCACAAGAGATCAGAACATTATTTTATAGAAAACACACACTCAGTGGTCTTGCCCATCACACTATATGAAGCGTATAAAACGGTCCTCCCGGGCAAAAATTGTCATTAATCACTGCCTACAAACGGGACCTAACTGAACAGGTGGATGAGCTTAAACGGGTGCTTTGTCGAGCTGACACCAAAACCCACTCGCTAAGCCTGGTGAAAGAAACATACAGGGATGTGAGTTGCCCAAGGGGAAGATTAAAAAAATGCAACAAAACACATTTTAAATCTGTGACAAGGCAGGCAGGCTGTTAGACTGGTTAAATGAAAAAGAACGGTTCAGTCTTTGGGTAGCTCAGATTTGCCTGCCCTCGAGGGAAACACTAACAGACCATAACAGTAGTGTCACAGCGTTTGAACACCCTTACAAAACAGTCTATACCTCAATACCAAAGAGCTATGTTTATAGATAATTGGACATACATTAAAGACTTACCTATGCCAACATTGACATCGCAGGACACCCCGGCTTTGGATGCGAGCCTAACAGTGGAGGAAATCAATGCAGCCATGAAAGTTCTTCATTTCCGGATGGCACAGGGTCCCAATGGTATCGTGATAGAACTTTATAAGGAAGACTCTGACATGTTAGAACCACTCTTGCTGAGGATGTATGAGACTAGCCTTGAGAAGGGGATACTCCAGGACGACCATCAAGTAGCAAAACTTATTGCAATTCATAAACCGTTTAATGCCACACAAGACTGTCTCCTCCTGCCCGATTTAACTCTTCAAATCAAATGCGAAAATCCTTTCAAAAGTACTGGTAGCAAGGCTGCAGACCCACCTCCCAACCTTAATACACCACAAAAAATCTAGCTTCATGACGGACGGAAACACGGCAATGAATGTCCAAAGAGTACATGGTTTGATGGCAATAATAACAACCATACAGGAAGATAAGGCCATTGTCTATATGGACGACAAAATGGACTTTGACATGGTTGAATGGCCTTTCTTTTTGGCGGGGATACGGTACCTTGGTTTCTGGCCACATTTTTGGTATTTGATTCGACTGCTGTGCACAAAACCAAAGGCACAGTTTGTAGTCCATGGGCGACTGTCGTAGTGGTTCCCATTTTGACATAGCACCAGGCAGGGGTGCCACCTGTAACAGCTACATTTGCCAGAGTTCTTGAGCCATTGGTGGCATGGATTACGTGGTACCCATGAATACGGGGGTAACAGTGGGACAAAGTATTGCATTGTTTAGTTTGATGATAAATGCTTGAGAGCTCATGTGTTCATGTGTAAACGAAGGATAGTGTTATTTACGAAAAATTATGTACTTGTTTATAATGTGTTGGTAACTGATATTATTGTTAATTAAATATATAAATCAAAAAAATAAATATAAAATATAAAAGTTTTTTTTCACTATAAGCATTAAAAAATTAAACATTATCATGAAATTATTTATATATGTTAAATAATCGATTTAATTAACAATACATACTTTTAATAAAGGTTCATTTTAGGCATATATAATAATTACATATATTCAATCAAAAACATAACCTACCATTTGCAAAACAATTGGCATTACACAGTTAAATAAAAAAAAAGGAATAGCACTTTTATTAACAGAATATCCTGTAAATTAAACAAGTAAGAATCATACTAAAATCTATTTTGAATAGAAACAATTAAATGGCATTAGCAGTTTAGGTTTATGACTAAAAATCCACCAAAAAAACCAATAAATAAACAAATCAATATTTTTCAATTAAAAATGTATTCTTTTTATGCCAAATATGATATTTGTGAAAACATATCTTTTTCCCCCATAACACAATACAATCATTAAAAAATTTGACACACATAAGGTCCAAATTAATAAAAATTGGGAATGCCTCTGAACAATGCTCAGAGCACTTACGACCGCATTGGAATGTGCCGGCCAGATTCATTTCCGAAAAACCCAATAAGATGGGCACAGTTAGAAGGGAATAGAATGAAGATTTCCGGATGGCTAACGACTGGTTTGGAAACCCAGATCACCAACCGTAAATGCTAAAGTACTCCCCTGGTAGCCTATTTAAGACCGATGGAGTTTGAGTGCATTTTATAACTGCCTTTTTGTGCAGATGTTTCCGTCACAAAAAGGCATTGGGCAACTGTATCGAAGTGCACACAGCAGGTCCCTCAAGTGTGTGACTATGCCTGGGGGCATCATTGATATCTGCAGCAGGTGGCAGGCACCTTGGTGTGCCGGCACCAGAGTGCATGGATGAACGGCACCCATGCTTTTCATGATGCTGGCATGCATTTCACTCGTAATTAATGCTCCCATTGTAATGTATATGAGGGCCACTGAACAGGATTCAGTCGCATCGTACTTGCAGGGCCATAACAGAAGACAGTATGTCGGCTGGTTACGACTCAAGACCGATGTGGGACTGACCTGAGCCTGTCAGACATCGTAATGTAATCATTAAGTTACGTAATTAAATCTTTAGCCCAGCATTTGCAACTATTAAGCACACATATCACACATTAAAATTTCCAAATGTTTTGCATATTAAAAATTTTTTTTATCATTATATAACCAATAATTTAGTTAGTATTCTACAACACATTAACTCTAAAAATATGCATTTAAAAATTAAAATCATCATGTAAGTAAAACGTGAAAAAATTTGCATAAATAAATGACAATTTAAAAAACTATTTTCAATATATAATAAAAGAATTGACACTTTTATTTAAAGAAATAAGTATTAACCTAAAAACCGTTATTTTTTCAATAAAATTAAGCATAATTTAGAAATACATTTGTTACTAACGAAAACACTTGTAAACATTCAAACCACTCATACTAAAAACGCCTAATTTTAAAAATTGACAAGTAATTAATAAAAAAAAATAACAACATGTTTAAGAGACTAACATGTCAGCAATACTAATTTAAAAAACTAAATATTTCTTTAGAATTATTTATTTTTACATTAATTTATATTTAGTAATTTATCACAATTTTCCTCCTTAAATCGTACAGCCCCCTTTTATTAGAATTATTCTATTAAAAAGTTGAACATTTAAAAATAAAATTAAAATTAAATTTTTTTAAAAAAAAGTACTTCTACACTAATAATGTCAAAAAACTATTTTAAATTAAAATCAAATGAATACTAATACTGTATTTGTAAAATTAAATTTATGAATTTTCAATGGCCCCACAACATATTACCCTATAATTCCCCACATCTTAACACATTTAAAAATAATTTTAAAAAAATCTGAATTAATGTGTCACTCTTAATAATGTATTAACAATTGTAATAGACCAAAAACAAAAAGTAAAAAAGTGAGCACATACTTATACAGTTAACAGTGAAATCCATAAAAATTTTCATAAATGCAATGTTTTGAACAAATGTCATTTACACTAACAATATTTATTTTTTTAATGTTGTAAATATATTATATATCTTATGAAACTTTGATTTCTTGACAAGCATATTATTAAGACAAAGTTTCAGCTTGTAAATAATTTTCAATCGAAATCAATGAGTGGAGACTTTGAAATCGATATTTGCAATCTTTATACTGCTGTACAGTTATAGTGATTTGAAATTTGCAAGAACACGTTTACAACAACGGTCATTCAATTGATGAAACATTTGAAAAAATAGAAGCATTGATTTATTGTGCACACCGCTCCCATCCCACGGTCAACTGCTACAACTGTGTACATGGTATCCAGTTTCTGCAGCCTGAAGTCAAGGCCAATGGATGAGCCCACCTCCCAACCTTAGTAGAGAAAAAGGCAAAGCAACCTCTGTACTTGCTACTTTTGTTTTCACCTGTTTTTGGTTATGCATCGTCTGTTCTATGTACTACATAATTTCATGGTAAACCAGAATCACAGGTACTTGCGTGGACTGCATTAGTTGACCACGACCTTCCTTTGGGATGACTCATATCCCCGGCTGGCACATATGTAAATGTATTTGAGCTTGTATAGCGCACAGCTACCCGCAGTGGGTTTCCTGGCGCTTGCTTAGGGAACCCGTCCTGGTATTCCACTGTGAGATAACCCCTGCAGGGTATCCACAAGGTGAAAGCCAGGCATCCCGCCGCGAGGGGCCGTTGTGGAGATTAAGCAAGCTATTGCCCAGAGTCGCAGAGTGTGAACCCGTGAGTCGAGAAGGCACCGGAGCGAGAATTATCGAGTCCGTGGAATTTTTGAGCCCAAGACCCGCCGAGGCGGGGAATTGAACCCTGGTTCAGGGCTGATCTCAGTTTCGGGGTCTGCCGCCTCTAACCCCTGAGCCACACTTCTCCACATACAAAGTTATAACTGTGCATCATGTGATGGGAGAATGGAGATGGCAACCACCTTCCTGTACTATCTCTCCACACGTCTCCTGGGGAGCAACAATTGCTTCAATGGCATATGATGCGATCAGGCATACGGCCTGGAGCACAAATACATTGTGTTCCCATGGATCGAAGCATTGCTCTATGGGGAACTAATTAGCCACACTGTAACACACGAACCTCCCTTTGTAGAATTGTGGGTTGGGAGACAACAAATGTTCAACACAGATGCCCTTCTGGAAAAGGTACACTGCATATTCAACAATCAACATCCATTATAGAGTGGAACATACAAGTGCACTAATTGTCCAGCGGTTTGAAATATTACAGTTTACTAGTCGTACTTTTTCTTAAACCACAAATTATTGTTTCTATGGATTGATATGCCGTTTGGAGGAAGAAGTTAAAAAGGATGCATTGACGGCTCACAAAGTACTAACTATATCAAGAATGCCAGACACAATAAATCAAATTTGTTTGCTATTTTGCACATATCTTAATCCCAGTACTGGCACGCATAGCGTGCTTCCTCCAGACGCAAATATGTCCACGTTGAGAGGTGTAACCATTTGACTTTACTCTCAAAATCTTGTCATGCCTGATGAACTCCAAATATTTTCCGTATATTGTGCTTAAAATAAACATGACATTGGGATTGGTTGTTCCCCTTAGTTGTCTAGCCATTTTAGGGGGGAGAATGTAGGTTTTGTTGGATGCTTCTCGTACTGACTGTTGTTCATATGGACAGCTGTTGTCCAAATGTAACATTTCGGCAGCCTGGAAGGGCTCGGCATCTACACCTGTGTCACATTTGCTTAAAGGGGTGGACTGGAGCTCCGTTCAGCTGCAATCGGTCTATGACTCAAGAGGCTCTCCAGCTAAATGTGAGCGGATAAGGAACAGACAATAGAGCTTGAAAGATTGAGTTTCCATTGACGGCAGAGGGGCAGGCTTAGAGGGTCAATGTAGATATGTCTTGGTACATGGCCAGTGTTGCAAAAACGAACGAAAGGTTTCACAATTTCGAATATGTAATATCATAAGTAGGTAAATCCAGTATTTGTAAAGTGCAAAAAGCTAGATGTAGGTATACCGGCTCTGAGGGACATTGTGAAGGTTAAGAAAGCTGATCATTGTCACATTGTGCATGGCTGACCAGCCGCCGTTGCAAGTGAACTATGCGTGAGCTCCATATTCATATGGCCGGGATGCCGCCACCCCCTCTCAACACAATCCCCAAGGATGGGAGAAGTCGGACACAAGTTTGAACTTTTGGAAGGCGGGAGGGAGTCACCCTCCCGGCCGTTTTTATTAAAATATGAAACAAAATTTAAAACATTAAATAAAAGTTTCATAATTATGTACAATTTTACATTTATTACATTTCGATGAAGACATGTTCTTTGTCTAACCTAGACAGATCTCTAATACAAAGGTTTCCTAGCCAAGTCTAACATCCTGCAAATGCAAACATTCTAAATTAAAATTGTACATCCTAGCATTAAGGGCCAACGGCAAGGTCTTAACCGGTGTCAGATCCCTACTACCAAAACTCTCGCCCTCACAGTGTGAGTGGGGCATGCGCAGAGGACTCTACCCTCGTTGCCATCTGTAACTTCCCTTGTCGGGGTGGGGGCCCCCTTTCCACTCGACGCCATCTTAAAGGTCGTCCGAGTTCCCGTGTGAGGTATCTGTAGGAAGAACAGCGTGGACTCCCCCCCCCATCCCCACACTCTCTATCCGCCGTCGCGGATATCCGGCCCCCGGGAAATTAGTAGGAGGGGCATCTAGCCGCCTCCCCCCCTGGGAGGGGCCTATGGCCGTCTCCCCCTAGGCGACCCATCCTTAGTGGGTGCCGCCTCCCCGTGGGAGGGGCCAATGGCCGCTTCCCCTCGGGCGCTCCCATCCGTTGTGGGTGGCACCCCCCTCTAGGGACCTTGAAATTACTGCTCACCGATCATGACCTCACCGCCACAGGCCGGATAGTTGACCGACTATCCGGCCCCCCCAACTCCTCCTAAAGGTCATGCTTCCTCAAACCCCTTAGCCATGCTATGAAGTCTCCTATGAGTAAATCATTCCCCTCCCTGGACAGGTGAACCCCATCATTCAGATACATGAGATCACCCCGAATACACCCGTGAGGAATGCTATGCAACTGCGAAGAGCTAAACAATTTCCCAATTTTATTATTAACCCTTTTCACCGAATGGTTCAGTGCTGACACTGAAAGGCCCCCCCGCCATACTTTCCTGGGAATCATGTGGGACCAGGCAATCGTGCACCCCGGGATTCTTTTAGCCAACCAGCTAACAGCAGACAAAATTTGTTCGAACAACACTCGTCTACCCAGTGTCACCAAGTCATTGCCCCCCAGGTGTACTATGACTACAGATGGCGGTGACCTTATCCCCCCTAGGAGACTCTCAAAAAATGATTCGAATTGGTCAAAACGGAGCCCGCCCTTCCCATGGAAGGCCACTCTGTGCCCGTATTCCCCAGCTGCGTGAGTCGCGTCACCTGCTTTGAATACGTCCCCGGCGCGCCTCACATATGAGTGGCCCACGACCCATACCACTCTCTCTCCAGACGGTGATCCTTGACCGCAGGTCTCCTGGTGCTGGGTCGACTGCAAATTCCGCCCCGTGTGACAGGCTCGCGAAACTGTAATTCAAACAAAAGACAAGAAGCGTGAGTGCATGTCAATTGATCTTAACAACATGTGCAATCGCACATACCTTTTGAAGCAATTCGAGGACCATCGTCCCAACTGTTTCACTTCCTCCACACTCTGACCCCTGGCTGTAGCCTCAGTAGCAGCCCCTATCCTAAAGGAGTGGGTCCCAAAATCGCACGGGTCCATGCCCGCCGCAGCGATTGTCAGTGCTAGCACCCTCTGGAACTGAAACCTCGTCAGTGGGGTGCCATCCTTGTACCTCAGCAAACTCCCCCCCATGTAGCCGCCCTTAGTGCCAAGTATTCCTCTAAACACTTTATTGGGCACGTGGGGGACCCTCGCGCGCGCTGCACGACAACACTATTCCCCATAGCCCCCTGGTCGGTCTTGGACCTGGCTATCGAGACCACCATCGAATCACCCCTAATTTCAATCAGTGACACTTATAAAGCGCGCTACATACCCGTGGGGTCTCAAGGCGCTGGGGGGGGGGGAGCCGCTACTGCTCGAACAGCCAGGTCTTCAGCTTCTTCCTGAAGGAGAGGTGGTCTTGGGTCAGGCGCAGGTCGGTCGGGAGGGAGTTCCAGGTCTTGGCGGCCAGGTGGGAGAAGGACCTTCCTCCTGTAGTCGCTCTTCGGATGCGGGGGACGGCGGCGAGGGCGTGGTTGGCTGATCGGAGGTGGCGTTTGGGAGCGTAGAAGTTGACTCGGCTGTTGAGGTAGCTCGGGCCTTGGTCGTGTAGGGCTTTGTGTGCGTGGGTGAGGAGGCGGAAGGTGATTCTTTTGTTGACGGGGAGCCAGTGAAGGTCTCGCAGATGTCCGGAGATGTGGCTGGTTCGTGGGATGTCGAGGATGAGTCTGGCTGAGGCGTTCTGGATCCGCTGGAGTCTCTTCTGGTGCTTGGCGGTGGTCCCGGCGTAGAGGGCGTTGCCGTAGTCCAGTCGGCTGGTGACGAGGGCCTGGGTGACGGTCTTCCTGGTCTCGGTGGGGATCCACCAGAAGATCTTCCGTAGCATGCGTAGGATGTTGAAGCATGCCGAGGAGACGTTGTTGACTTGCCTGGTCATGGAGAGGGAGGAGTCCAGGATGAAGCCCAGGTTGCGTGCATGGTCTGTCGGTTTGGGTGCGGTGCCCAGGGCGGGAGGCCACCAGGAGTCGTCCCAGGCGGAGGGAGAGGAGCCCAGGATGAGGACCTCCGTCTTGTCCGAGTTCAGTTTCAGGCGGCTGGTCGTCATCCACTCGGCTACCTCTTTCATCCCTTCGTGCAGGTTGGCTCTGGCGGCGGCGGGGTCGTTGGTCAGGGAGAGGATCAGCTGGGTGTCGTCGGCGTAGGAGATTATGCTGAGGTTGTGTTTGCGTACGATGGCCGCGAGGGGGCTCATGTAGACGTTGAAGAGGGTGGGGCTCAGAGATGATCCTTGGGGGACGCCGCAGATGACTTCGGTGGCCTCTGACTTGTACGGTGGTAGGCGGACTCTCTGTGTTCTCCCGTCGAGGAAGGAGGTGATCCACTCCAGCGCCTTGTCCTGGTATCCGACGTTGCTGAGGCGCCGTACTAGGGTGCGGTGGCAGACCGTGTCGAATGCCGCGGAGAGGTCTAGGAGGATGAGGGCCGCTGTTTCTCCATTGTCCATCAGGGCTCGGATGTCGTCGGTGGCGGCGATGAGGGCGGTCTCGGTGCTGTGGTTGGCTCGGAAGCCGGACTGTGAGGGGTCGAGGGATCCGTTCGTCTCGAGGAAAGCGGCCATCTGCTTGTTGACGGTCTTCTCGATGACTTTGGCTGGAAACGGGAGGAGCGAGATGGGGCGGTAATTCTTGAGGTCGGTGGGGTCCGCTGTTGGTTTCTTGAGTAGGGCGCTGAGTTCGGCGTGTTTCCAGCTCTCGGGGAAGATGGTGGTGTCGAGGGATGTGTTGATGATGTCTCGCAGGTGGGGTGCGATGACAGCGTCGGCTTTGTTGAAGACGTGGTGAGGGCAGGGGTCGGTCGGTGATCCGGAGTGGATGGAGTTCATCGTGCGGATGGTGTCTTCGGTGCTGATCGGGGTCCAGGCGTGGAGGGTGGTGGTGGGGGGTGGTTGTTCGGTCATGGTGTGCGTTGGTTGGTTGTTGAAGCTGTTGTGTATGTCCGCGATCTTGTTGTGGAAGTATGAAGCCAGGGAGTTGCAGAGGTCTTGCGATGGGGTGATGTCGTTGTTTCCTGCGCTGGGGTTGGAAAGCTCTTTGACGATGTTGAAGAGTTCCTTGCAGTTGTGTGCGTTGTTGTCCAACCGGTCCTTGAATGCTGTTTTCTTGGCGGCGCGGATCAGCTGGTGGTGTTTCCGGGTGGCAAGTTTGAAGGAGGTCCTGTTGTCCGGTGTCGGTTCCCTTCTCCAGACTTTCTCGAGGGCTCGGCAGTTCTTCTTGGAGCTCTTGAGTTCGTCGGTTAACCATGGGGCTTTCTTGCTGCCGGGTCTGCTGGGCGGGGTCCTCAGTGGGGCGAGTTCGTCCGCGCAGTTGCTGATCCACTTCGTGAGGTTGTCGGCGGCCTGGCTGGGGTTCGCTGAGCTGGCAGGAGGGTGCTGGCTCAGGGAGGTGGCGAGCTGGTCTGCTGTGATCTTGTTCCAGCTTCTGCGGGCGGTCTGTTGCTGGTGGTGGTGGGTCGTTGTTTTCTTGAAGGTGAAGTGGACGCAGCTGTGGTCCGTCCATTGAAGCTCTGTGGTGTGGCTGAAGTTGATGTCCTTGCTGGATGAGAAGACAGCGTCGAGTGTGTGTCCGGCGAGGTGGGTGGGGGTGGACACCAGTTGCTTGAGTCCCAGGTTGGTGAGGTTGTCGAGCAGGGTGCTGGTGTTGCGGTCGTTGTTGTTCTCCAGATGGAAGTTGAGGTCTCCCAGGAGGATGTAGTCAGCGGAGGGGAGGGCATGTGGGCTGACGAAGTCGGCGATGTCCTCGCTGAATTGTGTGCGTGGTCCAGGGGGTCGGTAGATCAGGGTGCCTCTGAGGGTGGTGTTCGGGTTGGTGTGGATCTGGAAATGCAGGTGTTCGGCGGTGGTCAGGGAGTTGTCGGTGCTGGTCGTGAGACGGATGGTGCTCCTGTGGATGATGGCGATGCCTCCTCCCATCTGGTTGGCGTTTCGGTCCCTCCGGACGATCTTGTAGCCCTCTGGGATGGCGATGGCGATGTCGGGAGCTGAAGAGGCGTTCATCCAGGTCTCCGTGAGGAAGGCAACGTCTGGAGCTGTGGTGTCGAGGAGGTTCCAGAGTTCGATGGCATGTCTGTGGATGGAGCGGGTGTTGAGTAGGATGCACTTGAGGTGGGTACTGCTGGTGTTCGGCTTGGTGGGTGCTGGTGCGAGGCAGGTCCGGATGCAGGTGAACTTGCAGGCGTGGCAGCTGAAGGGTCCGTGGGTACGTCGTGGAGAGGCTTGATGGCATTCTGGGAGTCGGCCGGTGTTGAGAGCGGTGAGGGTGGCGGCGGAGTACGTCAGGCGGGTCGGTCGGGGTCTTCGTGGGCCAGGGATCCTGGCGCTGGTCGCGATCCGGTCGCGGACGGGCGTAGACGGGCTTACCTTTGGCGCGCCTTCGGCGCACAATCGGCGCGCCCGCTGCGCGTGACCGCTGCGCGTCCGCCCGGTCGCCATTTAAGGCGAAGTGCGCGGGTGGGCGGAGCAGCTGGGAGGCGGGAGCGGGGAGGGAACAGAAGAGAAAAAGGGGCGGGGCCAATGTCGGTGGCGGGAAGCGAGAGCGGAGGGCGGCGAGGTAGGCGGCCAATCAGGAAGGAAACTGGACACGGCACAGGGGATACAAAGAAATTAACAGGCACAAATTTAGGGCAAAACAAATAAAAACGGCAAAATACGCGAGCAGACGGCAGAAACAGACAAGCACAAATTTAGGGCAAAACAAGGAAAAACAGCAAAATACGCGAGCAGACGGCAGAAACAGACAAGCACTAATTTAGGGCAAAACAAGGAAAAACAGCAAAATACGCGAGCAGACGGCAGAAACAGACAAGCACAAATTTAGGGCAAAACAACTGGGAAACCAGAGGGGAGCGACCACGGCGTCAGCGAGGCCGGCGGCGAGGCAGAAGGCAGGCAGAGGGGAACACACGCAGCAGCTGGTGGCCGTGCGGCGCGGGGGTGTCCCACAAGTGGGTCACACTCACCTGCGCTGCACGGTCGCCATTTAAGGCCAAGTGCGCGGGTGGGCGGAGCAGCTGGGAGGCGGGAGCGGGGAGGGAACAGAAGAGAAAAAGGGGCGGGGCCAATGTCGGTGGCGGGAAGCGAGAGCGGAGGGCGGCGAGGTAGGCGGCCAATCAGGAAGGAAACTGGACACGGCACAGGGGATACAAAGAAATTAACAGGCACAAATTTAGGGCAAAACAAATAAAAACGGCAAAATACGCGAGCAGACGGCAGAAACAGACAAGCACAAATTTAGGGCAAAACAAGGAAAAACAGCAAAATACGCGAGCAGACGGCAGAAACAGACAAGCACTAATTTAGGGCAAAACAAGGAAAAACAGCAAAATACGCGAGCAGACGGCAGAAACAGACAAGCACAAATTTAGGGCAAAACAACTGGGAAACCAGAGGGGAGCGACCACGGCGTCAGCGAGGCCGGCGGCGAGGCAGAAGGCAGGCAGAGGGGAACACACGCAGCAGCTGGTGGCCGTGCGGCGCGGGGGTGTCCCACAAGTGGACATGATCCCTGCACAAGCCTCCCTCAACGTCTTTCTTATTCCTTGCGACCAGTTCGCTCACCCGCATAGCCCCATGGAATGCTAATGCGAAAGCTGCCCGGAACAGAACTGCTTCGAAATGGGAGGAGCACGTCTCGTCTAGTTTCGCTACAAGTAGAGCCAACCTGTGTAAGCCAATCGGGCACCTCGCATCTTGCTTGCGACCCTCGAGGCGCTGTCAGCCGCGAAGGGCCTTCTTAACCAAAAGGGAACCCGTTGGGTCTCTTATGCCATGCACCTGCGCCATGAATGAAATGGCCGCCCTATGCATACTGGCCGTTGCCGCTGATCGGCCTTCTCTGTGCAGCGCTACCAGGAACCCCAGGAAGGATTCCTCCTGACCCCAGCTCGGACTCCCTGTTGGACCCAAAAATGTGCAATAGGAACAAAACGCTCCTTCGTATGCCTTCCTTGTCCTGGGGGCTAAGCTTGCTGCCACGAGGTCTTGTAGTCCGGGGCACCGATTAGCCATAGTGCTTCGGGGAATGGTGCCACCACTAGGTCCGCTGTAGGTAGATAAACCCTGAACGCCTGCATATGTGAACGAGAGAGTGCATCAGCTGCATGATTCAGTACACCTGGCACATGTTTCGCCCTGAACTGTAAATTCAGACTCATGCAAAGCAGCACAACTTCCTTCAACAATCTCAAGATCCATTTGCAGCGTGCTGCCTGTTGGTTAATGCATTCGACCACAGTCATATTATCAGACCAAAACACCACTGAGCGGTCCCTGAAGTCGTCAGGCCATGCCATCAGAACAACCCAAATGGGGAATAACTCCAAGAACCCAATGTTACCTGTGAGACCGCTGGAGTGCCACCAGGCCGGCCATGTTTGCGCCGACCATCGATTACCTAAGATGGCGCCAAATCCCACGCTCCCCGCTAAGTCAGTCCACAGACCTAGTTCATCTGAAGACGCTGGCGGCTTGTTCCACACGACTCGACCGTTGAAGTCCGCCAGAAATGCCAACCAAATGCGCATATCCTGGCGAACCTCTGCCGACAGTCTCGTACGGTGGTGTCCCTCTTTGAGACCAACCATAGGTTGTGCAATAGAGCGTGAGAAGGGGCGGGCCATTGGTATCACCCTCAAGGCAAAGTTAAGCTGACCCACTGTTTGTTGTAACTGGTGCAGGGTCACTTTTTCCTTACCCAGGCATTGCGTCAAGGAAGCCCTAAATTTGGCCACCTTTTCCATCGGTAAACGGAAACATCCCTCCACAGAATCGAGCTCAATTCCCAGAAACTCCAGTGAAGTAGATGGTCCAACCGTCTTACCTGGTGCCAATGGGACTCCAAACTCCCTCATGAGGATGCAGAAGTCGTGCCGCGCCTGCGCACATCTCGTATCGCCGGCTGCTCCCAAGAACAGGAAGTCATCAAGATAGTGCATAATATGCCTATGCCCTGTGGCCTCGGTGAATGCCCACTCTAAAAAACAACTGAACATTTCAAAATAGGCACAAGAAATGGAGCAACCCATAGGCATGCATTTATCCATGTAATAACTCCCTTGAAATGCAAAACCTAGCAAGCGCTGATCCTGTGGGTGTACCGGGAGCAACCGGAACGCCGATTCGATATCTGATTTCGCCATCAGCGCCCCGGGGCCCAGGCGATTTAACATGGCCACGGCCTCATCGAACGATGCGTACCGTACTGAACAGACTTCTGGGTCAATGGCCTCGTTCACCGAGGAACCCCTTGGAGCAGACAGGTTATGAATAAGTCTAAACTCCCCCGGGTCTTTCTTCGGGACAACCCCTAACGGGGAACAGATGAATTCCGCCACTGGCGGGCGATGGAAAGGCCCTGCCACTCGCCCTAAGCTGACTTCTTTTGCTATTTTCTTCTCTGCCACGCATGGGTTGTGCTGTATCGATAACTGGTTTTTACAGAAGGAGTCCCCCCGAAAATCCCCCGCCGGGATGTGGAAGCCATGTAAGAATCCGTTCCTCAACACCCCAGCGGATACATGATCAGGGTATCTGTTTAACCAAGGAGTCATAGCCATGAGATCAACGGGTGTAGGCAATCGGTCACAACGTTCTACCTCACACCTGCTTAGAGCCTCCTTTCTCTCCCGTCCCGCTATTTTTCCATTTACATGAACTCTCTGGGTGTGAGGAGTTCCCACAGCCCGCACATACATGCTTGAACCTACATGTTCCCTGCGGTCTGTTACAGTTGCCTCGATTGAAGCCCCAACAGACCCCCCGCTTGCCGCCATTCACACCGGTCTTAGGCTGGTAATCCCCACCGGCGCCCGCTCGAAAGGGCACCGCGGGCTTTTGGCGGACGACCCCCGACCCACTCCCGCCTGGCGAGGACGTACCTGCCGCCCCTGGCAGGAGCTGCTTGTGCCATGACACCGAGTCCAGGCAATCCCAAGTCAAAGTAACATCATATTCTTTGGCTTTCCGTAATTTCATGTCATAACCTTTCCATTCCTCTCCCTCATACATAGAATAAAAATCCATAATACGATTTTGATAGCAAGTCAACTCAGTCATCACCTCAGGTTTACGTTCCCCCATAACTGCAGTAAATATAGAAAAGGCCTTAACCCAATTCGTTACTGTCTCATCCACCCTGAATTCCGCCATCTTGGCGCGCCAGACGCTCGGGTGCCACAAATCCTTCTGGGTTTTAGCATATTCCATCTCGCGATGGTCAGTTACATGTTAACATATTTGTCCCCCCATATTAACTCTTTTGTGGCCAAAGGGATGTGCTGTGCCACCTTCTCCCGCCTCGAGGGTAATGAACCCTCCCCCGCCATTGGCAATGCGAGCTTACCCGGTTCGGCCATTGTTCCCGCCGTTTGCTCGTGACCAACTGCAGGTCCTATCGGTGCTACCTGTGGGGAAACAAGAGGAACATTCGCCTTTGCGACATCTCGCGACTGCCGCAATTGCTCGATTTGTAGTCTGACCTCCTCGGCCGGATCTCCAGGGGCCACTGATCCCCCTGCTTTCTTCTTGAGCCATGCTGCCAACTGGATGGCCAATTCGGGAGGCATATCCTCCTCATTATCGGGAGTAATTACAACCGGGATCGGCTGCCCCATATCAGGATTTGGTACCGGGTTGTCTACCGGCATGAGGGGGGCGACTGGAGGTACCTCTGGGACCGGAACCTCCCCCGAAACTGCCCTCTTCTTGACTCGTTTCCCTCTACCCTCAGGGACGACTCCCGGCAAGGCCGGGCCTATTACCTTCTTAGGGTGACCCGGGTTGCTCAGTGCAGCCAGCTGTTTTTTGACCTCCGTCAAACCTCGACCGATCGATTGGACTTGTCCGAGTTTTCGGTCCATGCAAGCCATCCGGTTCGACAATAGGCGTAACACCTTGTCCGTCTCTGAACTCTTTCCCGCTTTCTTGCCAGCCATGATGTCGAGTATTCCGCTCCTAGCCGATCGACGAGGTTCCGGACTCTTCAAACTCCAAGTAACTGAAAGAGAAACAACAAGATTACAAGTTCTCAAAATTGCTGCTTGTTCCGTCGAGGGCTCACGAGCAACGAGTGGGTGCAGCCTTCAGAGCACAGGAACAAGAGGACGCTTCTTCGGATTCCCGCTGTATTAATTCTTCCACGGGAGGGCGTGTACCCTCCTCCGGTACGCCTACTGGGCTGGTCTTCGGTGTAGGTGTGTAGGACAACCCCTCTTGGGCGGGAAAAGGCGCGCCCCGGCTACGCCGCTTCGGGCATACCAGCCGAGCCACGCCCCCTGCCCAAAATGGTTTCCCGGGGGGATCGGGGCACCCAACCATACGTTCGGGGGGACCGAGTGGTCGCCCCTTTCCAAACGTCTGTTGAAATGCCTGCGACGCTGCTCCGCTAACTTGAATATGTACTTAAACTACATGTTTGCATGGCCAAACAAAATGTTTTTTCGAAGAATATTGAAATATTAAGTTACTATGATATACAATTATTAAAATATATCAATTATAACAAACACGCTTGAGAGAACACCTATACATCTTGATTATCAATTATTGGTAAAGAATGTAAAATAGTGAATTTTACGTATTAGTTTTTTTACGAAGTAAACTCACCCCCCATCATTAAAGTTTTTTTTTTTTTTAGTTAAATCCTCAATTTCGTCTGAAAGTGTTTCTATTGGATTAGATTCCGGATATTCATGACAGTCCATGGTTTCTGGAAAGTAAATTTGTTATTTGTAGAAAGATACTACCAATGATATACATTATTGTGTAAAAAGAGACACATTTATATAAAACATCAACACAAACAGAAAGAGCTTTCTTTCCACAAATAACAACTCAGTATAGAAAATCAGCATTGATAATTCAAACCGACCTGATATTTTTCTCACAAACAAAACATTGTCCCCCCAAAAAATTATATAACATAATGTAATGCACAAGAAATATTTTCTGCCAAAAATAAATTACGCATTCTCTTTGTTAACTTAATATCTTAGAAACAAGTCCTGAGCACTTTGCTCAGGGTGATGGTATATAATTCGAACTAATTTGCAAATTAATAAATGTAAATACAAAAAACATACCTTTCAGTGATTTGCTGATGTCGCTCGGCTTATAAGGCCTCAACATGTCCACATTGTGTGTTGTATGCAAGGCGATTTTTCTAGAATTAAGCAAACATACACGTTTTCCTTAAATTTCTAAAATGGTATATGGTTCAGTAAATTTATGTTCTAAGACACCTCCTTTCCTTGTACTCCACCTGGAGTTTTTCAGTAGCACTGACTGTCCTTGTGTGAATGTACAAGGTTTTATTTTTTTGTGCAACTCTCTTTTTAGATTTTTCTTGTTGTTTTTCCTGCGCGAGCACAATTATTTCTTTGGTCTACTTATGCAAATCTTCTCTTTGTTTTTCCTTTTGGTTGATGATGCACGCATATTCTGCTTCCATTGGTAGTATAAATTCAAGCTATGAAAGAAAAAATTAAACTCAATCGCTATTTTACATAGTTATGATGTACCAATGCTTTTGAAGATTTTTTCAAATACCTTAACATTTGAAGAATATGCATAATAATTATTTAATATAATAAACTATTTTCATGTAAAAATGTTTTTTAAATCAAACATAAATGGTAATGATTATTTTCTAAAGCCATATTCTTCTAATACAGAAATAAGCAATATAAATAATCTGGAATACTTTTCAAAACATTTTCATTAGAAAGCAAGTAAATCTAACTCTAAACAAGAAGCAGACTGATTTAACAAAAGATTAATGATCGAGGCAGAAAAAAAATTCAAACTGGTTAACTGGAGGACACTGTTGTATTCACTTGGGCCATTCGGATTTCAAGTCCAAATAATTGATATGTTACAGAATAGCTATCATGGATTTCGGCTCAGGTAATAATTAAATCAAAGTTGTCAGGATCGAAAATAATAATGCGAGGGACTAGACTGGGCTGTCCATTGTCCCAGTTGCTTTTTACTTTTTCTAACAAGCAATTTGTAATCAAAATAAGAAATAATGCTGCTATCCAACACCCTATCCCCTGGATGGTGAAGCTTAAAGTATTTGCCGATGACATAGTTTAATATCTGTTGCTTAATAAAAATATATATATATATAAAGTATACTAAGGAGAGTGTAGAGAATATGAGCACGTTGAGGTCTCAAAAAGAAATGCCAACAAAAAAGATGTCCTTGCTCCTAATAACAATCTAAGTCATTGCCCTTCAATTTTACGGGTTCAAGCTGCTAATCAAGATCCAATCAGATATCTTGGGATATTTGTGAGTATCGAATACCACCTGCTACATGTTCTGAATTGGATAGGAATGAAAAATAAAATTAACAGACTTTTAGATCAATGGCTTCTACTGCCTCCTTAGTTAGTATGCAGGGTATCACTAGTTAAAATATCGATACTACCACTGCTTATATTTTTTTAAATATTGTTCCAAATAAGATCAATGTTTAATTGCTTAATGAATTTGAATCGGGAGGGGGGAGGGGGGGGGCCTTACTTCACAACATTGAAGAACATAAGTTGAGGCCGCTTTTTTCAATAGTGATGGGTTTGATGGGAGTAAAATATACTCGATAGCTTCTTACTTTAAAAAATGTTGCAAAAAATAGGTTCTCAAAATCAAGTGTTTTTTAAAAACGTATAAGCTTCCAAATGAAAGAGAACTAAGACGATGAGGTAATATTCTTCCAGAATTCAGTATTTTTTTTAAAAGGCCGGGTAATCAGGCGTACCTTATTTAAGTCTAAGGAATGTACTAGTCTGGGCCTCCAAATAAATTTGAGTCACATAAGAAATTTTGATATTTGTGGACTAAGAGAGCTGGGACACTTTGTTATACTAAATAGGGTGATAGCCTGGCAATTGGTGATGGCAAGACCAAATAGTCCTAGGAGACCCATTTTATTCGAATATGCACAAATCATCAAGTTTATTAATGAGAATATAAGCAGACTTTTTAATTTAGCAAACGAGTAGGTAGTAGCCCTTTATGTGGCCAAAGTAAATGGTATAGGAAATTGGTATCAGTTGCTTCACAGCCCTGGAGAAACGGTATTGATAGAATGCCATTTAGATACAATAAGCCTTGAGACAAGATGTGTTTTTTCGGTCATGCTTTTGGAGCTCATATGGCATCTGGGAAGTAAATCCCTACATGCGGACAATTGTAAAAGAATGGCATATTTTTTATCACGTTGGCTTGTCTAATTGACTCAGGAGGCCCTGGGGAAAAGATATCACGAGGTTTAAAATAAATGTTTCAGATGTCAAGTCAACAGTCAGGGCGGGAGGCACCATATCTTATTTACTTGTCCACAGCTAGAAACCGTTGGTGAGACAATTGGATATATTGAGAGGGCTACCGGTAAAAAATTTCAACCCGAGGCTGAGGTGGACCTATTTGGTATATGTAAAGATAAGACGATGATGTATAAGGCAGAGGAGGTGTTTACATTTATATGTTGCCCGCTCTCTATTCCTGCAGGACTGGAAATCAATGGAAGTTTCCTCCCAAGTGAATTTGTGCAATAAAATGAAGAGGACTCAGGATTTCCAAAAGGCTTAGGCCAGTAGTTTGGGAGCCATCTGGAATTTGGAAAGAAACTGGAAGTATTTTGAAAACCATGAATCATTAAGGGGGGGATGATTAAAACTAGAATTTGATGTTGATGCCGCAAATGAAAGTAGTCGTCTTGATCAAGAGTACCAGTATATTTTAAAATAATTGTTGCACTTTATAATCATTAGATCTTTTTTGTATTTGCACTTTATAGCACTTGCACTTTCTCTGCTGTTGCACTTTATTGTATTTACATGGCTGTTGCACTTTAGTGCATGGTTTTACAGGATTTTGCACATTTATTTTTTATAAATTCGAACGACGATATCGGCTGCTGCAGGTTATACATTTTTCTCATTTTAAATCCCGCCTTAGTAGGAAGAAGCTATTCAATGTCTTACTATATGAATTGAATGTGAAATTTATTTCTTGACCAAAACACTCTGCTCCATGTGAAAGAATAATTAAAAATAATAATTTCACCGAAAATAGTTGTAATAAATCACTACAAGTTCATTAATAGGTTAACTTTTACTCAACATCAAAAAACTAATTTTTTTACTCATACCAGTTCATCGGCAACCTCACTTGGAAACCTTGCTTCACGGCCACACATTAATTTGAAAGGCGAGACTTTAGTTGTGGAAAGCGACTTTGATCTTAATGCAAGCAAGGCATGGTCCAAAAACAAATCCCAATTGTTTTGGTGTTCATTGACATATTTAGACAATGTGGTGTAAAATAGAAAAAAATAGCACATATCATAATTGTAATGGACAATATATCAAGGTATTTCCATATGGTTATACATAAAATAAATGTCATATCCATTTAATGATTTCTGATTTTGAAAATTTCAATTTGATTTACAAAATATTCCTAAACATTCGAAGATGGTGTTTAAATGCTGGTCGTACTCTTATCCAACATGCACCAATGAGGATGTGTGATCTAGAGACAAGTAGCCGCAGTCATGCTGCCTTCATTAAAATCTGTCTTACTTTAAATGTGACAAAAAAATGTTTAGACAATGTGCTCCTCACTGCAAATTGCAACACTATACAGTAAAATATACCTTCACCCATCCCTGCATCTTGAGTGCAACACGGTTCATTGACGTAGGTGCCCACCGGGCCCCAATATGGTTATACAGGCATGAAGGGGACCTCATATGGATGAACAAAGGAACAGTCTGCCTGTCATTCCATTGGGTGTGCAAGTCCATGAAATGAAAGATGGAAAGAGACATTGCAATTTCAAATGCAATATTCAGGTTATTCGTTCACAATCAATGGTGAAATTACATTTTAGACAAAACACTTTGTTTGATTCTTTTAACCGCATGCATTTTAATATCTTTGTCAAGTTCAAGTTCAAAATACTTTATTCGGTTAAAAACAGAGAATAACCATAAAAGTAGCATGAAAAGGTACAATTTACAATGGGTCAGGTGATCATAATTTAAAATCTCAGCAAAAGAACATGTAAGAAAACAACAAAAATAGATACATATATACAGAAGTAAAAAAGAAGAAATCAATTCATTTGAATGTATTTACGGCACTTAAAAACTGACTTAAAAAATTCAGTGAGTGATGCTACCATAAAAACAGTTTCCATTTTCTGACACTCTAAAAATGCTAAGAGACATCTATATACATTTAAGTCTTTGAGAATGGGAATAATAAGTTTTCTTCGAAAAAAAGTGTAAAATTTACAAAAGAATAAAATGTGAATATCAGATTGTGGGGACACATCATCACAGGGCAGGGACATAAGTCTTTCGACCAACAATTTATCACAGGAAAAGATAATAACCTAAAAACAATGTTAAATCTAAGCCGGGTTAAAAGGAAACGTTAATGATTGGACATATATAATGATAGGTATGGCTGTAGTTTCTCTCCACTTATAATTGCCTGATGGGCAGAAACAGTCTTTTTTTTCACCTCCTCCATTTGTCTGTTGTCCCTGAGGTGGGCAATACACAGATTTTTCAGACCTCTTCTTGATATATGTGCCATTGATGACGGGTCTTCAAAGTATCAAGCACAACTTAATTCTTCAAGAAAGTTTCTGACATAGCATATCCATTTAAAATCGTTAATATTGTCCCGTGCTAGAATGTCCTTTTAAAATGGCCCGGTTAACCACACATTCACCATTTGTCCAAACCCTGTGCCAGAGAAGAATTGGCTGAAACTTGATTGTATCAGTGACAAACACCACACCCAATTCAGCATGGCATATAAGGGTCGCAGTGCTTTCAGGGACGGACAGAATGTGGCGTAAAAATTTATTTTCCATGGTTTGAATTGTACTGACATTTGAGTAGCCCCACAATCCTGAACCATAAGTAGCTACAGCAATACAAGTAGCATTATAAATAGTTAAAATTTCCTTTATGGGTTTTTTTCCTAGCTTTTTAATAAAACATTGTAAAGCCATAATAGTTTTGGAAAATAACAGGGTTCTAGCATTAATTGCAGTAGACCATGAGCCACTTTCATGAAACAAAATGCCCAGCTATGGGAAAGTAGAGGTCTTCTCCAAGGGATTGGAATGTATGAAATTTGGCTTCAAATGCCTGCTTGTTCTTGTCCCACAGTACATAGACAGTGTTTTAGAGCGGTTAATTTTCAAGTCCAAGCTAAGCATGAAACTATTAAAAGATGTAACCAAAGTTTGAAGTGCCCTTGGAGTGCGTGCCATCAGGACTGCATCGTCAGCATACAGCAGGGCAGGTACAGGCCTCCCACCCACCATAGGCATGTCCCTGCCCTCCTGCACGAGGCGATGCTCCAAACCATTTGTATATACCAAAAATAAAAAGGGCGCTAAAACGCATCCTTGGCGTACGCCGCAACCAATCCCAAAGTGTCTGCTACATTCTCCCTCTTTCCCATACCGGACAGTTGCGGTGGTCCCACAATATAAATCTCTCAGGAAGCATATAATAGCGTTGTCTACCCCCAATTCGGCCATAATTTCCCACGGTTTGTTGTGTGACACGCAGTCAAAAGCCGACGATAAGTCAACAAAAGTGAGCTATAAACGTTGTTGTTTGACCCTTCTATACTTCTGTTGCAAGATAAACAAATTTAGTCCTTGCTCTATAATCCCTAAACCCCTTTGGAACCCATATTGAAAATCACTTAACACCCCATTTTCTTCTGCCCAGCTTTGCAACTTAACTCAAACCACTCTCCCAAGAATTTTTATGGAGGAGTCCAATAAAGAGAAATTGGCCTATAGCATGTGCAGTTCTGCCTGTCACCTTTCTTAAAGATCGGGACTATAATTGATGTAAACCAGGTAGGGATTAGACCTTTTGCCAAAGCAACATTGAAAAGCTGGACTAGCATTGGCCCTCATAAATCAGTGTTGGCCTTGTAGAGGTCGGCTGGTATGCCGTCCGGTCCAGCCGCCTTACCCCCCTTAGTTGCCTTCAGGCTCGCAAGAACTTCAGGAAGAGTTACAACCAATGCTTTAGGTAGTTCTAGATTTACCATCGTGGAGTCATAACCTGTATTGGG
The DNA here is from genome assembly GCF_964263255.1 of Lissotriton vulgaris. Classification (NCBI taxonomy): domain Eukaryota; kingdom Metazoa; phylum Chordata; class Amphibia; order Caudata; family Salamandridae; genus Lissotriton; species Lissotriton vulgaris. The sequence goes on from NW_028242809.1 coordinate 550,304, forward strand.
CACTGATTCAACAGCCCTATAAAGGGAGGAAAAGTGAGCCACCCACTCATCTTCTGTAACGGCGATTTCCATGCGTGCTTTTTTATCATACAGGAGCAGAGTATTTATAACCCTCCAAAAAGCAGCCGGATCCTCTGATTGTGACGCCTAACATAATTCATCCCATGCATCCCTTTTAATCAGGGCCTTCCTATCCTTCAGTACTGTGTTGTAATCCCTCCTCAATTCTCTAATTAGAGTTACATCCCGTGGTCTTTTATGAATCGCTTGTCTAAGTAGTATTAAGGCTTTAGTGCACTTCTTGTCAAACCATTTCCTGTTAGGTTTTTGGGAATTTTTTCTTGTAACGCACAGAACCTCCTTAATTGTGGTAGCAATAATATTAAGAAGAGATAACATTTCATTACTCTCAGCATATTCATTCAGACAGATCAAAAAAGCTATTCATACCTTTATTCAACAATTTGGACAAAAAGTCATCCGGGACCACTTTACTCCATTTGAGAGTATAGCCATTTTGGGAACCTAACTTCACATCCTGCGCCATATGCTTAGAACTTACTACATTATCGGATGGGTCAAATAGGTTCTCCATTTTTACTACCGGTGGAAAGTGGTCACTCAGAGGTAGGTCCATTATCCTAGAGCTAATCAATCTTCCAGCAGAGCTATTTGTGCACAAACTAAAATCAATAGTGGTCGAGGCCCCCCGACCCACAAAAGTTGGGACAAATGACATTGTGTGGTTGGCTAACTCATTTGTAAACCCAAAGTCAAAATTAAAAATCATCTCATTTAGTGAATCACCAAGTAGGGTATGTTCTAAGTGCGTCAAATTAATATCCTGTTCCAACATCAGGCCGCATATACCCTTATGACCCTTTTTACACAGTGTACAGTTAAAATCACCCCCCCATAGTATCATGACTTCACCCCTTTTTTTTATCAATTTCAGACTGCATATCTACAGTTATTGCAGCAAGTACTTCCTTAATCATGCTACTTAAAAAAATATTATAGAAATTTAACAGGACAATCCTTGGACCCTTCCTTGTATCTATCACTATTTTCTGATAGTAACTGGATCCAGGAGAAAAGGAGATCTTATCATAAACTAGCAGGTTAGATATATACATAGTCAATCCACCCTTGGGTCTTCCATGGGAACCCCCCACCACAGGAGTAAAATAGGTTTTATAGCCATTTAGGTGTATCGGTGCGGTGGCCCAGGTTTCTTGTAAAGCTAGTATGCCTACACCAATAATTACATCATCCCAAGATGGATTGAGGGTTTTTTGTTTTAAACCTGCCACATTCCAAAAGACCACCTTACAGGATTCTTCTATGGGTAACGCTTCTACAGTGACCCCAACTTGGCCACCCTGACTCCCTTGTGTTATCTCGGCCACCGCTCGAATTTCGTGTTACCTCATGCCCTGGTAGATTAATCAACCCCAGGTTTACAGGCATAGATGCCTTAGGAACCTCTTTTGTCTCAGGGAGTCAATCCACCATTTCCAGGCAGTCAAACCGGTTATAACACGGAGTAATCGGGGGAAATTGCTGATTACTAAACCATCCTGGGTCATACCTTTGCGGGAGAAAGTGAGGGATCCTCCCCCTATATTTTACTACATTCCACCCATCTTCATTCCCCCCTCCCCATTGTGTGTTATACTGATTCCTATTAAAATCCGCACCATTTCCGCCTCTTTGATGTCCATTGTCCCTAGTCCAGCTCCATCTGTTGTCCGGATGTTCCCCATCAGGGTAGAAATAAGATAAAGCCCTAGCCACAATGGACAGGCCGTGGTTTCTTAAGGCCCTCATTGTGATATATTCGGCAGTGCGTGGGTTCTCAAAAGTTATCACCAAACAGTCGCCCTGTACCCTTTTTTTATTATACCCAATCCATGGTACCCTTTCAACCATTAGAATATTACTTCTGATGGCTGGCGGGAGAGGGTAATTATTATTCAATCAATGGATAGTCTTATTTACAAGTGCCCCGTTATTTTCAACTGATTGTGCATCTAGTTCAGGCACTCCAGGGAGAACCACGACATACGGTGAAGCTTTTGGGGGTAAGTTTATATTTCTACGCACTTCCCTTTTAGCTGATTGGTCTTTGTCCTGTAGTAAGTTAGAAGTTTGTGGAACTGGAGCTACTTTGTCAGTTGGGACTTGAGTTTTAGGTATTGATACAGCTTTTGACGGTTGATTATTAGGGAGTTTTCCTTTTTCAGGGTTTGTTGTACTTAAAAAAGTACTATTTGGGAGACTCTTTGTCAATGTAGGACCGGGTTTAATTAGTGTTGTTGCAGTAACTTTAGACTTGGGCGCACTAACAGTGACTATTTGTTTAGCTAGATTCTCCAACTGGGTTTTTGTGTCTTTTTTTCAGGTCCGGTATTTGTTTCTCCAGCTCCTTCAGAAGTTCTATCACTGGGGTTAATAGAGTTTTCATTGAAGTTTCCAGCAGATATAACATTGTATTCTCTCTTACCCTGCTAGCATTAAGGCTATCCTCAGCAGAGCTATTCCCAGAGGTATTGGAGATTAAATCGGCCATCGAGTCATCCAGGATGGTATCATCCGGGATGGCTAGACGCACAGTGTTAGGGGGCAGGGGATCTTATCCTTGTGTATCATTGCCATTAACAAAAGGTGCATTACTTGTAACTATTAGTGGATCTTTACCTCCTGCATTGGTGGGCATATTTTGATTAGTCCTCTTTTGGGGTATTGCCCCTTCCTTTATCCCCTGTAACGCAACATTTTTATCTTTAGGGGTCACTGCTGTATGTATCAAAACACTAGTGGATGCCTGGGTAGATGGTAGGGTTGGGACTAGGGGAGCCTGAGTAAAATTAGGTGTTTCAAGGGGACTTTGCGAAACAGCTGTACTAGTCCCATCCAAGGGTGGTATATTATTCTCTCCTCTATTTGGGCTCCGTACATTAGCGAAATGGCCCATAGAGGACCTTTTAGCATGTTCTAGATCCTGCGATACCCTTCTTTCCATCAGAGAAATCCCCTCATCAATCAGTATATGGGTTCTGACAATAACAATCATCTAAAGTGCCAGTTAGTTTCTTCCCCCCTGCTGCAGCCCTACTTCTGGTCTCACACATCTCCATACTATTGTTAGAAACACTTTTGAATATGTCCGTGGGACGGAAAACCCTAGTCTATAAATGCATTAATTTTGCAGGAAGAGATATATTAGGCGTCTTACCACACTACACGCAGATTTTTTGTCAAACAGATGGACAAATATCGAAAGTAGATAACCCAACAGTTTTCAGGGCAGAATGACTGGCCCGGACCGGCCTCCTCTGGCCGATGAGGGCCGTAGAGGGCCCGCCCTTTGCTCAGGCCGTCCCGCTCGCGTCATGCGACGTTGAGGGCACAGTTGTTTATAGGCCCCTACTGTCGCAGCACTCGCGTCAGGGTATGCGCCGCTGCAAGGGACGCCGGGAACTGTAGTCCCGAGGCGGCTAATTTGCGCGGCGTGGGTGGTCATTGGCGCTCCTGCGCTTCTCTGCTCCCGGTGCTGCTGCTCACTCGCTAATTTATAAGAACAAAGGTCCTAAGCTCAAGACAATTCTTGGAAAAAAAGGTAACAAATGGACCACAATCGGAAACCATGTACAGTTCTTCTACTACCCAGCCGGGCATAGAATTTATTTTAAGAATGTTAGACACAAGGTCAATTTGAATCTTTCAATCACATAACAAACAGAATTTTGTTTGAAGTAAGGCACAAGCCTGTACCGAACTCATCAGAATATAGAGAAAGATTGTGAAAAAGGGTGCAAAGGAAAAAGAAGTTTTTAACATCAGGCAAAGGAAGAGTGGTACTGCTTCAGAATGAAAAATTGGCAGTATTCCCTATCGTAGAACATACATCAATAATCCACAATAAATAGCAATGTATGTCTACACAGCAGTGTCGACGGCGTTTCGATCCTATACTCTATAATAAAAGGATCATCATCAGGACTTAATATATGCCTGGAATTAAACAATCAAGCCCAGGAGAATGATTGATGAACGCACTTTCATTTGAAGTTGGCCTCGTTTTGCGGTACAATGATCGAAAAGAGGCTATAACTTGCTTGAGCTGGTACAATTACCCAATTCAGGCTACCTCGTGGCGAGGAGTTAATTAGAGGAACGATCTTCACAAGGGAAAATTAATTCCCGTAGTAGCGCCAAACGGCTGAGTAAGGTCGAATGAGCGCCGAGCTTGGCGTTCTCATTCGAATTCCTGGGGCTCTGTGACGGCGGTCGGGTAGGTACACCAATCCGCTCGTGTGTGTTCAAGACGTCGTTACATCTGATCCGCGCTGGCGATGCCGTCACAGAGCCCCAGGAATTCGAATGAGAACGCCAAGCTCGGCGCTCATTCGACCTTACTCAGCCGTTTGGCGCTACTACGGGAATTAATTTTCCCTTGTGAAGATCGTTCCTCTAATTAACTCCTCGCCACGAGGTAGCCTGAATTGGGTAATTGTACCAGCTCAAGCAAGTTATAGCCTCTTTTCGATCATTGTACCGCAAAACGAGGCCAACTTCAAATGAAAGTGCGTTCATCAATCATTCTCCTGGGCTTGATTGTTTAATTCCAGGCATATATTAAGTCCTGATGATGATCCTTTTATTATAGAGTATAGGATCGAAACGCCGTCGACACTGCTGTGTAGACATACATTGCTATTTATTGTGGATTATTGATGTATGTTCTACGATAGGGAATACTGCCAATTTTTCATTCTGAAGCAGTACCACTCTTCCTTTGCCTGATGTTAAAAACTTCTTTTTCCTTTGCACCCTTTTTCACAATCTTTCTCTATATTCTGATGAGTTCGGTACAGGCTTGTGCCTTACTTCAAACAAAATTCTGTTTGTTATGTGATTGAAAGATTCAAATTGACCTTGTGTCTAACATTCTTAAAATAAATTCTATGCCCGGCTGGGTAGTAGAAGAACTGTACATGGTTTCCGATTGTGGTCCATTTGTTACCTTTTTTTCCAAGAATTGTCTTGAGCTTAGGACCTTTGTTCTTATAAATAGCTATTACCCATGGTCCAAAGCCATTAAGTGGGTCCCCCTTGTTTACTTAAAAAGCTCACTCGCTAAGACACAAGGACTCTCTCTTGCTTGGAAGCGTTCCCCAGTAGTTTTCACATTGCTACAGAGGCGCCCACACTAGATCTCTGGCGCTTGCTGCTAATGGCTACTGCTACTGGCTGCTGGCTACTAGCTCCACACAGTCACACAGACAATTTGGCTCCGAATGCCTGCAAAAGAGTTATCGGCTCCTGCCACTTACATATCCAGAGTTTCTGCCGTGCCAGTTGCTTTGAATATGATGTTCGCGGCTCCTGCCGCCTTGAGAATATTATTTGCAGCTTCTGCCACTTTTGACTTAAAGTTTGCGGCTCCTGCCGCTTTGGATTACTGCTCGCGGCTGCTGCAAAGCTGGTGAGTCCACCCTTGTGGCGCCTGCCGCCCGTGAATGCAGGCTGGGGCTACAGCGCTTGCTTACAAGTGACTCACCCGCCATTGTAGGTTGAAGGTGGAAGTCAAGTCGAACTGGTGTTCTCTAGCGGCCATTGAACAATTTTGCTTCTCTGGCGCTTGCTTCGTCTTCAGCTCTGGCCGCTTCCAACACCAGTTTAAGGCGTTTACAGGCAGTATATAGGTAGGCAGGACACGGCAGCTTTCTATGGCTGTTTTCACCCGGTGATTCGCGGCTCGTGGTAGCTCGCGGCTCGCGGCCGCCGCTCTCCTGCAACGCCGCCGCTCTCCTGCTACACCCGCTTCACCTACTTCCACTCTCCTGGGTCACATGCAAAGCCTGGAATCTGGAGCCAACAGTCTAGTATCTTTGTCAGTACCCATTGCAAATTGTACCCAACTATACTAGCAAAGTTAAAAAAAATAGGAAATGAAACAAATTTTCAAATAAAAAACCAATGAATATGGGTATAAACAATTGATTCATAACAATTTTACCTTTTTATGTTAGCATTAGTACGTTCATCTAACCCATTAGTCTGTGGGTGATATGGTGCACTCACTGAGCGTTCTATTTGTAATAGTTTCGATAACTCTGAATTAAGCTGAAAGTGAAATATAAATATATTTTTTTAATCAATTTCCAACAATATATCTGCTTTATAATCGAATGTTAGACACCTTTTGAAAGCAAAAATAGAAATATTATTGAATTTATTGGTTTTGGAGTTTAATATGTATGTTAAAATAAAGATATAAGCATGTTATAGTTAAAATGTAATAAGTTGCTAAGGAAATCTATTAAAAAAAGACAAGAATTTTATCAATTTTAATGAACTTTGCTTAACATTGGCGAATGAGTAGCAATTGCTAGGCACCTTGTATTTTAATAAAAAATCAAAGCTTTTTGACACAAAAGGTGCAAAAATACTAGTAATTAAGGTGTTTAAAGTTTTTTTCTGGTACAACTGTAAATAAATATGACTGATTGCTAATTCCTGTTGTCAATTACGTAATCATTAGATTTCGAAATGTATATAAATAATTAATTTCCATTTTTCATTTTCATAACCTTACAATAGTTTTGGTTATCATTACATACACAAATTTTGATACTGAAATAACAGTAAATGAAATATATTAAGTGATAAAATAGTAAAGGAAAGTTTACTTTTCAAAATGTTAGACTTTCACTCCACTTGTATTGACCTTGTACACATTCATAAACAATGCACAGGACACATTTAAAAAACAAAAATAAACATTACAAATTTTAGAGGAAATAGTCAAACAAAAATTGTTAATAATCCAGATTTTGGGAGAAACAAAAAATAATTATTTTTTACTCACATTCCATTAATTCTGCAAAACGCTTAATGTGCTATCTCATTTTGTATTGTATACTCACTGCATTTACAAACTCACGCCCTTGGTCTGAAAGAACCCTTTTTGGACTTCCATGGCGTAATTACATTTGAAGTAGTCAGATCAGATCAGATTAGCTTTATTCGATTTTAGTTTAAAAAATCATAAAAGCAGCAACAATACAAATACAAACACTTTAACATTTCATTACAATATCGGTTGTTAACCCCTTCGATGCTGATGACGGAACGGTTCCGTCATCCGCGTCGGTTGAGCTGTGCTGATGACGGAACCGTTCCGTCATGACTCCGCCCCCGCAAGGCGGAGTCAGCATTGGCGGGGAATTCGCGCCGCACGGATGCGGTTAAAAACAAGATTAAATGGGTATAACAGATCAGCTAATCAGTATGGAAACATTTCAATATCAATGAGACAGGTCTAAAAACAAGAGTCATACATACAAACTAAGAAGCAGGGGAAGGAAATCAGGTAAACCTCTGTCAGCGATTTGTTTATTAGTTACGTACTGCCCTATCAAATAAACTCGAGCTCATGGATGGCCTCTTTGTGGTGCGGTCTAATAGAATTTAATAGAATTTCTGGGCAAAAGTTCAAATCTATTGAAGGCTGGAAGGTTGGTTGCACGAGGAGCACAAGATCCCCTTCCCCAGGAGTTGTATTTCCTTGCCGTTGGTGTTTGTAAGGGAATGTGTGGGAGACTCGGGTAAAAATCATGCAAGTCCCAGATGCAGATGGGGCCATATCTATCTTTGGACTGACAGAGTCGTAGGTAGGGGACAATATTCCTGTTCTTAAATTTAATAAGCACCAGATCCCCCGCAATGTCTTTGGGCAGCGTACCTAACCACCCCACCCTCCTGACACTTAGTATTCCACCATCTAGCTGAGGTGGCAAGGGACTATTTTTCTGTAACCAAAAAATGACCTTGTTTAACAGGTCCTGATGTGATTCATGTGTTCCCTGACTTAGTGCGGGAACCCCAGAGAGGACAGTTACATATGGGGCGGCTTCAGGAGGTAAATTAATGCGTGGCATTCTTACCAAAGTGGGTCTGGCCCCTGTATCACTTATTAGCTCAGATGTTAATTTAGCTTTAGGTCCAGTCGGGGTAAGTGTGTTAAGAGGCTGTAATAGATTTTCACCATTCTTAGATGTAACAGACTTAGGCTTTACGGGGGCGATGGGATGATTAGGGCAGACAGATGTTGCCATTTTATTAGATGGAGGAGAGTTCTTTTTAATAATTTTCTCAATACTAGTCAACCTGTCCCCCAAGTTGTTAATTTTCGTAACCAATGGCGAGATGATGGATAATAGCAGTTGCTCAATTTGGGCCAGAAGGGGCAGTTGGGGGGACAACGCAGGATCGTCTATTTTGTCCGCAGCCGTGACCTCCATTGAGGTTGTTAGGTTAGAGGGGGATGATGTAGGACTGGTGCACATATTTTTTGTAGTGACGTAGTTCTTATTGACAATATAAGTCATGATTCCCTCTAGTATTAGGATCCAGGGACAGTGTGTTTAGTGGAGTGCATTCTTTATTTGAAGGTGAGGCTAGGTCCCGTGGGATATCATTAGAGATGTCAGAGTTAGTGCCCTTAATAGGAGGGGTTAATGCGTCAGGAATGTACTTTGTGTCACACAAGGCGTTCAGTTCCTCCCAGAGGGACATAATTACTGTGATGGTAGACGAAAATAGTCAATGGGTAAGAAGCAACCCAGTACCTCCTCTTACCGAAAGGTCAAATGAGGTTGCCCGTCCTCTTCTGTGTCTCTGAGGGCCGTAGAGGGCCTGCCCCTTGCCCAGGCTTAGCCCGGCGTCCCGCGAAGCTGGAGTGACGCCTGCTTTATGCGCCGCCCGGCGCGATGGTGTGGCGTCTGTCCAGAGCAGAAGGAGTCTGGGGGGTGTAGTTTTAGAACGCCCCCCTCTGCACTGCGGCCGCGATAATGAGCACTGCGGCGGCGGGAGGGAGACGGAGAATGCTGGTGATTAGAGGTAGGTCAGGGGTTAGATAGCCCAGGGTCCGAGGTCCTTTCCCACGATGAGCTGGTCAAAAAGGCTCAGCAGCCCCTGCAGGCGTCCCCTTTCAAGTAGTCTTGATGCAACATCAGCTGCAGTTTTAGATTTTACTGCAAACGCCTCCACCCACTTTGAAAAGTAATCAGTGGACGTGAGAATGTATTTGTATCCGGTAGGAGTGGTTGGTAAAGGTCCCATCAAATCCACTCCTACAAGTTCCCAAACTTCTTCAACCTTTTAATTTACACATTTCAAAACATATTAATGATTGAAAACGTATTTACTGTTTATTAAAAACATTTTTTAAGTTATTCGGAATTATTAATCATTTTAAGTAGACAATCCAAATTTGAGCTACAGACCAGTATACTTTCCAAATTTTAAAATAAGTGATATACTACACATAGTACATACTTTAATCGGTTTCAACTCTGCAGAAATCTGGAGTGCAGGTTGTTCTTTTTGACAGTCATCACATTCCTTTATCTATAAACGAATAAAAGTTGTGTGAAATAAAAATTGCACTCCGTGTCACCCAAATGAATCATTGTTATTAAAAAAATCCTATAAAATCCTAAAAAAACTTTACGAGTTGTTGCTGTAATAATGAAACCCTCCAATTTCTAATGAGACTCACTTTTGTATTAAATTTGTATGTAATTAAAGCAGTAAAAAAAAATTTTCTTTAGAAAAAAAATGTCCTTTATCTTTTTGATTGCACAAGAACCAAGTACTTAGAATTGCAAGAGCGGCTAAGACCTTTCTTGCACTGTTCACTTACCCATCTCCGCCGCATCCTTACCCCTGCCTCCCTCACAGCCGATTAGGTGCTGCAGGGGGACTACTAGGAGATAAGCCGCCATTTTGGGGGGGATTGTGAGGGTGGCGGACTAGTTGCTGTCATTCTCCCACCCTCTTCCTGCCCCATAAATGTCCACGGGCATTCGTCCGCGCAGCGGGCGTGGCGCCAAAGGCAAGCCCGTCTGCGCCAGTCCATCGCCTGTCCATCGTCTCTCGCCGGACATGCTGGACCAAATGTGCCAAACTGTGGTTTTTACACCTGAAAGGACTGTTGGCGCCCTCTTAAGTCTCAGGATTGTATGGCACGTCTATATCCCTTGAGTGGTCCTCAAACTTGTTTTTGTGGTGTGTTCTCTCTTCCCAAACCCACTAAGAGATCGGCTTCTTTTAAACTACCTGTTCAACAACAGTTAAAGATATTACAGATGAATGTACGGTCGCTAGACACGCTTCCGGGTTTAAAGACACCCTCCTAGAGATAGTAGGAGCATTCGCTGTGGGATCAGCGAACTTTAGTGTCTTTGGTGACCATAATCTTCATTTCGAGTTAGAACATGGCCCTATCATTCGTGCCCTGACTGCTAATTTAGCTGCTTTTTAGCTTCTTCAAATAGTCAGGAGGCCCACACATATAGGAGGTCATATGTTGGACCCGATCTTTACTAACATTGAGATGCCCAACACTACTATGCCCATTCCTGTAGCTTGGTTGGATCACTTGCTGGTTGACATGACTTTCTCTATTCTTACATCCACATCCGGTACTATCAAACGCTCTGTCCTTAAAAGACCGTGGCAAAAGCTTTGACTAGAAGACTTTCACGCACTGCTAGTATCCGACCCTTTAGGCCCAGTTGATAACGTCGAGAAAGGATATGATTCCTTTTGTGCATGGCTCACGCGGGCACTGGATATACTGATACTAGTTACCTGGGTTAAAGGACAAACGCAGGATGCCAATCCCTGGTATAATGACACCTTAGCTGCCCTGAAAAAGACCTGTAAAAGGCATGAGCGAGAGTGGAGGAAAGAATATTCAAAAAAGCTCATTATCTAACGGAGCTCAAAGCCTATCATAGGGCCATATGGCCGGGATGCCCGCCACCCCCTCCCAACACAATCCCCAAGGATGGGAGAAGTCGGACACAGGTTTGAACTTTTGGAAGGCGGGAAGGAGTCACCCTCCCGGCCGTATTTATTAAAATATGAAACAAAATTTAAAACATTAAATAAAATTTTCATAATTATGTACAATTTTACATTTATTACATTTCGATGAATACATGTTCTTTGGCTAACCTTAACAGATCTCTAATACAAAGGTTTCCTAGCCGAGTCTAACATCCTGCAAATGCATACATTCTAAATTAAAATTGTACATCCTAGCATTAAGGGCCAACGGCAAGGTCTTAACCGGTGTCAGATCCCTACTACCAAAACTCTCGCCCTCACGGTGTGAGTGGCGCATGCGCAGAGGACTCTACCCTCATTGCCAACTGTAACTTCCCTTGTCGTGGTGGGGGCCCCCTTTCCACTCGACGCCATCTTAAAGGTCGTCCGAGTTCCCAGGAAGGACAGCGTGGACTCCCTCCCCTCCCCCCCCCCCATCCCCACACTCTCTATCCGCCGTCGCGGATATCCTGCCCCCGGGAAATTAGTAGGAGGGGCATTTAGCCGCCTCCCCCCTGGGAGGGGCCTATGGCCGTCTCCCCCTAGGCGACCCATCCTTAGTGGGTGCCGCCTCCCCGTGGGAGGGGCCAATGGCCGCCTCCCCCCAGGCGCTCCCATCCATTCTGGGTGGCGCCCCCCTCTAGGGACCTTGAAATTACTGCTCACCGATCATGACCTTACCGCCCGACCAAAAAACAAATACAACAGTTGTTTACCTACTAAGGAAGGAAAAATTCTGACATTGCCTCGATGTGTCATCGACTGCTCACTCCTACAAAGAAAAACATTATCCTACAGGCAGAAGTCACATCCTTATCTTAAACATTCCTTTACTTTTCTACAAAGGAAAAAAGTCCTATCTCAGCAAAACTTTATTTAAAACAAACATTGCCATCAGGGGCTGGTGGGTGGGTCAAAATTTCTGCTTGTTCCGTCGAGGGCTCACGAGCAACGAGTGGGTGCAGCCTTCAGAGCACAGGAACAAGAGGACGCTTCTTCGGATTCCCGCTCTATTTATTCTTCTGCCGGAGGGCGTTTACCCTCCTCCGGTACGCCTACTGGGCGTGATCTTCAGTGTAGGTGTCTAGGACAACCCCTCTTGGGCGGGAAAAGGCGCGCCCCGGCTACGCCGCTTCGGGCATGCCAGCCGAGCCACGCCCCCCGACCACAATGGTTTCCCGGCGGGATCGGGGCACCCAACCATACGTTCGGGGGGACCGAGTGGTCGCCCCTTTCCATATGGCCGGGATGCCCGCCACCCCCTCCCAACACAATCCCCAAGGATGGGAGAAGTCGGACACAGGTTTGAACTTTTGGAAGGCGGGAAGGAGTCACCCTCCCGGCCGTATTTATTAAAATATGAAACAAAATTTAAAACATTAAATAAAAGTTTCATAATTATGTACAATTTTACATTTATTACATTTCGATGAAGACATGTTCTTTGGCTAACCTTAACAGATCTCTAATACAAAGGTTTCCTAGCCGAGTCTAACATCCTGCAAATGCATACATTCTAAATTAAAATTGTACATCCTAGCATTAAGGGCCAACGGCAAGGTCTTAACCGGTGTCAGATCCCTACTACCAAAACTCTCGCCCTCACGGTGTGAGTGGCGCATGCGCAGAGGACTCTACCCTCATTGCCAACTGTAACTTCCCTTGTCGTGGTGGGGGCCCCCTTTCCACTCGACACCATCTTAAAGGTCGTCCGAGTTCCCGTGTGAGGTATCTGTAGGAAGGACAGCGTGGACTCCCCCCCCATCCCCACACTCTCTATCCGCCGTTGCGGATATCCGGCCCCCGGGAAATTAGTAGGAGGGGCATCTAGCCGCCTCCCCCCCCTGGGAGGGTTCTATGGCCGTGGGTGCCGCCTCCCTGTGGGAGGGGCCAATGGCCGCCTCCCCCCGGGCGCTCCCATCCATTCTGGGTGGCGCCCCCCTCTAGGGACCTTGAAATTACTGCTCACCGATCATGACCTTACCGCCACAGGCCGGATAGTTGACCGACTATCCGGCCCCCCCTACTCCTCCTAAAGGTCATGCTTGCTCAAACCCCTTAGCCATGCTATGAAGTCTCCTATGAGTAAATCATTCCCCTCCCTGGACAGGTGAACCCCATCATTCAGATACATGAGATCACCCCGAATACACCCATAAGGAATGCTATGCAACTGCGAACAGCGAAACAATTTACCAATTTTATTGTTAACCCTTTTCACCGAATGGTTCAGTGCTGACACTGAAAGGGCCCCCCCGACATACCTTCCTGGGAATCATGTGGGACCAGGCAATCGTGCACCCCGGGATTCTTTTAGCCAACCAGCTAACAGCAGACAAAATTTGTTCAAACAACACTCGTCTACCCAGTGTCACCAAGTCATTGCACCCAGGTGTACTATGACTACATATGGCGGTGACCTTTGCCACCCTAAGAGACCCTCAAAAAATGATTCGAATTGGTCAAAACAGAGCCCGCCCTTCCCATGGAAGGCCACTCTCTACCCGTATTCCCCAGCTGCGTGAGTCGCGTCACCTGCTTTGAATACGTCCCCGGCGCGCCTCACATATGAGTGGCCCACGACCCATACCACTCTCTCTCCAGACGGTGATCCTTGACCGCTCGTCTCCTGGTGCTGGGTCGACTGCAAATTCCGCCCCGCATGACAGGCTCGTGAAACTGTAATTCAAACAAAAGACAAGAAGCGTGAGTGCATGTCAATTGATCTTTACAACATGTGCAATCGCACATACCTTTTGAAGCAATTCGAGGACCATTGTCCCAACTGTTTCACTTCCTCCGCACTCTGACCCCTGGCTGTAGCCTCAGTAGCAGCCCCTATCCTAAAGGAGTGGGTCCCAGAATCGCATGGGTCCATGCCCGCAGCAGCGATTGTCAGTGCTAGCACCCTCTGGAACTGAAACCTCGTCAGTGGGGTGTCATCCTTGTGCCTCAGCAAACTCCCCCCCCATGTAGCCGCCCTTAGTGCCAAGTATTCCTCTACACACTTTATCGGGCATGTGGGGGACCCTCGCGCGCGCTGCACGACAACACTATTTCCCATAGCCCCCTGGTCGGTCTTGGACTTGGCTATCGAGACCACCATCGAATCACCCCTAATTTGGACGTGATCCCTGCACAAGCCTCCCTCAACGTTTTTCTTATTCCTTGCGACCAGTTCGCTCACCCGCATAGCCCCATTGAATGCTAATGCGAAAGCTGCCCGGAACAGAACTGCTTCGAAATGGGAGGAGCACGTCTCGTCTAGTTTCGCTACGAGTAGAGACAACCTGTGTAAGCCAATCGGGCGCCTCGCATCTTGCTTGCGACCCTCGAGGCGCTGCAAGCCGCGAAGGGCCTTCTTAACCAAAAAAGGAACCCGTTGGGCCTTTTATGCCATGCACCTGCACCATGAATGAAATGGCCGCCCTATGCCTACTGGCCGTTGCCGCTGATCGGCCTTCTCTGTGCAGCACTACCAGGAACCCCAGGAAGGATTCCTCCTGACCCCAGCTCTGACTCCCTGTTGGACCCAAAAATGTGCAATAGGAACGAAACGCTCCTTTGTATGCCTTCCTTGTCTGGGGGCTAAGCTTGCTGCCACGAGGTCTTGTAATCCGGGGCACCGATTAGCCATAGTGCTTCGGGGAATGGTGCTGCCACTAGGTCCGCTGTAGGTAGATAACCCCTGAACGCCTGCATATGTGAACGAGAGAGTGCATCAGCTGCATGATTCAGTACGCCTGGCACATGTTTTGCCCTGAACTGTACATTCAGTCTCATGCAAAGCAGCACAACTTCTTTCAACAATCTCAAGATCCATTTGCAGCGTGCTGCCTGTTGGTTAATGCATTCGACGACAGTCATATTATCAGACCAAAACACCACTGAGCGGTCCCTGAAGTCGTCTGGCCATGCCATCAGAGCAACCCAAATGGGGAATAACTCCAAGAACCCAATGTTACCTGTGAGACCGCTGGAGTGCCAGCACGTCGGCCATGTTTGCGCTGACCATCGATTACCAAAGATGGCGCCAAATCCCACGCTCCCCGCTGAGTCAGTCCACAGACCTAGTTCATCTGAAGACGTTGGCGGCTTGTTCCACACGACTCGACCGTTGAAGTCCGCCAGAAATGCCAACCAAATGCGCATATCCTGGTGAACCTCTGCCGACAGTCTCGTACGGTGGTGTCCCTCTTTGAGACCAACCATAGCTTGTGCAATAGAGCGTGAGAAGGGGCGGGCCATTGGTATCACCCTCAAGGCAAAGTTAAGCTGACCCACTGTTTGTTGTAACTGGTGCAGGGTCACTTTCTCCTTGCCCAGGCATTGCGTCAAGGAAGCCCTAAACTTGGCCACCTTTTCCATCGGTAAACGGAAACATCCCTCCACAGAATCGAGCTCAATTCCCAGAAATTCCAGTGAAGTAGAGGTCCAACCGTCTTACCTGGTGCCAATGGGACTCCAAACTCCCTCATGAGGATGCAGAAGTCTTGCAGCGCCTGCGCACATTTCGTATCGGCGGCTGCTCCCAAGAACAGGAAGTCATCAAGCTAGTGCATAACACGCCTATGCCCTGTGGCCTCGGTGAATGCCCACTCTAAAAAACAGCTGAACATTTCAAAATAGGCAAAAGAAATGGAGCAACCCATAGGAATGCATTTATCCATGTAATAACTCCCTTGAAATGCAAAACCTAGCAAGCGCTGATCCTGTGGGTGTACCGGGAGCAACCGGAACGCCGATTCGATATCTGATTTCGCCATCAGCGCCCCGGGGCCCAGGCGATTTAACATGGCCACAGCATCATCGAACGATGCGTACTGCACTGAACAAACTTCTGGGTCAATGGCCTCGTTCACCGAGGAACCCCTTGGAGCAGACAGGTTATGAATAAGTCTAAACTCCCCTGGGTCTTTCTTCGGGACAACCCCTAACGGGGAACAGATGAACTCCGCCACCGGCGGGCGATGAAAAGGCCCTGCCACTCGCCCTAAGCTGACTTCTTTTGCAATTTTCCTCTCTGCCACGCTTGGGTTGTGCTGTACCGATAACTGGTTTTTACAAAAGGAGTCCCCCCGAAAATCCCCCGCCGGGATGTGGAAGCCCTGTAAGAATCCCTTCCTCAACACCCCAGCGGATACATGATCAGGGTATTGGTTCAACCAAGGAGTCAGAGCCATGATATCAACGGGTGTAGGCAATCGGTCACAACGTTCTACCTCACTCCTGCTTAGACCCTCCTTTACCTCCCGTCCCGCTATTTTTAGATCTACATGTACTCTCCGGGTGTGAGGAATTCCCACAGCCCGCACACGCATGCTTGAACCTACATGTTCCCTGCGGTCTGTTACAGTTGCCTCGATTGAAGCCCCAACAAACCCCACGCTTGCCGCCATTCCCGCCGGTCTTGGGCTGGTAATCCCCACCAGCGCCCGCTCGAAAGAGCACAGCAGGCTTTTGGCGGACGAACCCTGACCCGCTCCCGCCTGGCGAGGACGGACCTGCCGCCCCTGGCAGGAGCTGTTTGTGCCATGACACCGAGTCCAGGCAATCCCAAGTCAAAGTAGCATCGAATTCTTTCGCTTTCCGGAATTTCATATCATAACCTTTCCATTCCTCCCCCTCATACATTGAATAAAAATCCATAATACGATTTTGATAGCGAGTTAACTCAGTCATCAGCTCTGGTTTACGTTCCCCCATAACTGCAGTAAATATCGAGAAGGCCTTAACCCAGTTCGTTACTGTCTCATCCACCCTGAATTCCGCCATCTTTGGGTGCCACAAATCCTTCTGGGTTTTAGCATATTCCATCTCGCGATGGTCAGTCAATAATGAAAACATGTTAACATATTTGTCTCCCCATATTAACTCTTTCGTGGCCATAGGGATGTGCTGTGCCACCTTCTCCCGCCTCGAGGGTAATGAAACCTCCCCCGCCATTGGCAATGCGAGCTTACCAGGTTCGGCCGTTGTTCCCGCCGTCTTCTCGTGACCAACTGCAGGTCCTACCGGTGCCACCTGTGGGGAAACAAGAGGAACATTCGCCTTTGCGACATCTCTCGACTGCCGCAATTGTTCGATTAGTAGTCTGGCCTCCTCGGCAGGGTCTCCAGGGGCCACTGCTCCCCCTGCTTTTTTCTTGAGCCACGCTGCCAACTGGATGGCCAATTCGGGAGGCATCTCCTCATCATTAGCGGGAGTAATCACAACCGGGATCGGCTGACCCATATCTGGGTTTGGTTCCGGGTTGTCGGCCGGCATGACGGGGGCGACTGGGGGTACCTCTGGAACCGGGACCTCCCCCGAAACCGCCCTCTTCTTGACCCATTTCCCTCTACCCTCGGGGACGACTCCCGGCAAGGCCGGGCCTATTACCTTCTTAGGGTGACCCGGGTTGCTCAGTGCAGCCAGCTGTTTTTTGACCTCCGTCAAACCTCGACCGATCGATTGGACTTGTCCGAGTTTTCGGTCCATGCAAGCCATCCGGTTCGACAATAGGCGTAACACCTTATCCGTCTCGGAACAATTTCCTGCTTTCTTGCCAGCCATGGTTTCGAGTGTTCTGCTCCTAGTCGATCAACGAGGTCCTGGACTCTTCGAACTCCAAATAACTGAAAGAGAAACAACAAGATTACAAGTTCCCAAAATTGCTGCTTGTTCCGTCGAGGGCTCACGAGCAACGAGTGGGTGCAGCCTTCAGAGCACAGGAACAAGAGGATGCTTCTTCAGATTCCCGCTCTAATTATTCTTCTGCGGGAGGGTGTGTACCCTCCTCCGGTACGCCTACTGGGCGTGGTCTTCGGTGTAGGTGTCTAGGACAACCCCTCTTGGGCGGGAAAAGGCGCGCCCCGGCTACGCCGCTTCGGGCATACCAGCCGAGCCACGCCCCCGCCCAAAATGGTTTCCCGGGGGGATCGGGGCACCCAACCATACGTTCGGGGGGACCGAGTGGTCGCCCCTTTCCATATGTAGGATTCGGGCAGAGTATTATGCCGCCGAGAAAAAACTTAGTTCCAATCAAGATTCTTAAGGAGCTGAGCACTAAAAATCTCCAAAAATCATTCCAACGTCTGCCGCCCAATGTGAGGAACTAGCTTCCTTTTTCGTGGAGAAAATACGAGGTATTTATCAATCCTCTCTGAATTTGTCTGACCACAGTCCCTCCACAAGATTGAGCCCAGCTTTCCAAATGTCTGTAATCCCGGAAATTTCTTGAGAGGACTTTTACAAGTTAACTTTGCGCATCAAGTCCGGCTCTCCGGCTGATCCTCTCAAGCCTGCTCAGGTTAGACTAATTTCTGTGTTGCCTGCCCCGCTACAAATTCTCATCAATGCCTCCTTTTCAACAGCTACTGTTCCAGTTAAATGGAAGCAGGCATGGGTCTCTCCTATACTAAAAAAACATAGCTTAGACCCTTTAAAGCCGGAAAACTTCAGACCTATCTCCCTCATTCCCTGGGCTGTGAAGATTGCGGATTCCCATGTTAATTCAATCCTTACCAACGTATTGAGCGGCAATAAGATTCTGGACAAAACTCAACATGGGTTCCGCGCAGGTCATAGTACGGAGACGGCTCTCCTGGCCATGACGGAGCCCCTTCGGTCTACTCTTCACCTTGGTCAAATGGCGGCACTGATCCTATTGGATCTGTGTGCCGCCTTTGATACCGTCTCCCATCAGATTCTGCTTCAATGGCTTGAGGAGGCAGGGATTAAGGATAAGGCTCTGGCTTGGTTCAGATCTTTTTTGACGGAGAGGTCATTCAGCGTTTCTTACCCCTCCCTTTCTTTAACGGGCGCATGCTATTGAACAGGGTGTTCCTAAGGGCTCAGCACTGAGCCCCACCTTGTTCAACCTTTACATTCAGCCACTAGCTGCGGTCGCCAAAAAATGGGAATTGCCATCGTCTCATACGCGGACGATAAGCAGCTAGTGGTTGCCTTTACGGAAGGTATTGACTCTGATCTTGCAAGATTGAAAGCTGGTTTGACTGATGTGTCAGAATGAATGACTGCTAGCTGTCTACAGATGAGTGCTTCTAAGACCGAGGTGTTACTGGTTGGTAAGAGCACTCACCTTTGGGGAGATCATTGGTGGCCAACTACATTGGGCGAAGCTCCTACGCCTAAAACATAAGTTAAAAATCTGGGGGTCTGGTTAGACTCTTCCCTTAGCTTCTGTACTTACACCAAAAAGGTTGCAGCTACATGCTTTGGCATTTTGCGCAGCCTGAAACCTGTATTTGACCCGGCTACTAGGCAGTTGATTGTCTAGTCTACGTATTTGTCTACACTGGACTACGCCTGCTCTTTGCTGTTAGGTGCTAATCAAGCAGAAATTGTTCCATTGCAACGCATCCGAAATGCGGCGGCCAGAGCCTTAGTCGGCATTCCCCGGTTCAGCTCCATTTCGGCTGCCATCCGGAGGCTTCATTGGCGCCCTGTGGCCCAGCGTATACAATTTAAGACCCTATGTATTTCATTTAAAATTCTGAGAATTTCTACCCCCAAATTGCTTGGTTCCTTGTTGAACATGTATGTTCCCACTCGGACTCTACGCTTTGCAGGCCAAAATCTAGTTAAAGTGCCCAGGATCAAACGCAGCCGTGCAGGCGGGCGTTCCTTACGCTTTTTAGCTGCTAAACTTTGGAATGCCCTACCAGCCCACATCCGTGAAGTGGAAGTGCTGCTAGAATTCAGGAAACTTATCAAGACCTACCTTTTCTGCTTAGGTAATCGTTTTTGTTCCTGCTTTGCTGTCTTTCAGCCCTCCTCCCTTTGATGGGACAGCTGAGCACTTTATAAATGTATGTAACATAACATACCATTTCAGGCAGCACTGTAAAGTTATTATGCGTTTACATTACTTAATATGTATAACATTCAAGGCTGTGTGAAAAGACCCTCATGTATGAGAAATATCATAAATAGTATTTTATATTTTTAGCATTGAAGAATACATTAAATGAAAAGGGCTTATACAACCTAAATATATAAATGATTTGAGTTTTAAAAAATTAAGTTGGTAATGAGTATTAAATTCAAAACTCACCCATTTTTCAATATCTACTGTCATATTTGGCCAATGAAATCTGCTGCAAATACTTTTCTTTGTGTTGTTTATCCCACTATGGCCTCCAATCATGGAAGAATGAAATCCCCAAAAATTTTTTGGGAAGCTTCAGCACCAACAACAACTTTTGTGTTTTTTCCCTTACAATTGTAGAACAACGTGCTATCTATTACCAAATACAAATGGACAAAGGACAAAGTTAGATTAACATGTAAAATATAAAATAATGAACAGTTTTTATCAAGTATATCTAGTATGTAATTTCATACAAGCAATTTATGCAATGCAGCTCGCTTTGAAAATGAAAAAAGAATAATAAAAGTTTGAAAAAACACTGCTTTATATGGGCTGATTATACTGAAGCTGATTACAAAGTAAACATATACAAATCCCACCAAGGGTCGTTGCCTTGATGGCCACAAATATCAATTGGCTGTTCGGATTACTTTAAGAGCTACTCCTTACCATGTTGGAAGTTGTATAATAAAGATTAAACTTATTGCGGCTGGCTTGTGACGGGCTAGTGGAATCTGTTGATGAGTAGTAATTCAGCATGTTATTTTAAAGATCAGGCATTTAGGCAAATTAAATTACAATTTTAAAAAAATCGAACGCATGTTTGTTACATGTTTTAGTTGGGATCACAAAATATATGTTTGGAACACTTTATTCGCCATTAATTTGCAGGGTCTGCTCAGACGTGAGTCCCTTGATCAATTTTACACCTGATTAAAGCAAGCCTGGATGATGAAGGATGAAATGCCAGAAAGCGTTACTAGAAAGATTATTTCCGGTCCCGGGAAGACATGGATTGGCAGTTCGGGCAGGGCTGTTCCCAAGAGGCAAAGGGTCAGACTGATTTGCATATGGCCATGTCTGAACTGGGGTGGCAGAGTGGGCTAAAGAGCAGTGATGGATCAAACCCTGATCTGTTGACTGCGTGTGAGTGTTTGATTGGTTCAATGCTGCGTCCAAGTACACCCCCTTTTGTATCAGTGTGTTCCAATGGGCTAAATGTGGTGCACCAAGAGATGGCAGCCAAAGGGTGCATAGCTGTGGTCAACCTTAACACAAAAACAAGCCAAATATGAGAAACTACAAGGCGATCAGACAGTGTTAATAGGCATTGTAATGGCCCGATTGAGACGAGAAGCGTTTGTGTTTTTAACCCTGGACAAAGTCTGCGCAATTTGGAAGTTATTGAGCTGAACATCGAAATATAGTCCATCCTATTTTGAAATGTAAACATAATCACTAGGCATTCAATGGAAACACCCATTTTAACATTTTAACATCGATTAGTAGACCACATAAACCTATCTTTTTTTGTCAAACAAGTACAGAGAATGTATTTGAAAGTTATAGATTACATATTTATTAATAAAGGAAATATTTAAATAAACTAGTAATACCTTTTATGGAGTATTTTTTAGAATGTTTACGTAAGCCCTCCTTCTGTATTTTAGTGAAACCTTCTGGATAAACATTACTGCGCACATAATCCCAAAGCTCTTTGTATTTTGTGACATCCATTACTCCCTAAAGACATTTTAAAAAGTTTCAGTTAGAATAACATCATAGATAGCAGTAAACAAATTTTCAGTGATCACATTTGTATCTACTATAGATACCTTTGTCGACGATGTTTCAAAAGATACACAACCAAAAAGTAGGAAAAACTTAGATCAGAATTTTTCATTTTGCAAGCACACCCATAGATGACAAACATTTAGAAAAAAAATGTAAACCTGCACTGCAGCCTAACTATCATTGTAATAAACATTTCATTTAATTTTGCAGGGAATTTAAGGACAGCAAAGTGGCAGTGAAAAGGATACAAAGAGAGCCTTTAAATGCAAGTCAACGAGACTTCAAGTGGACGTCATGTAATTTTAATTTAAATCTCATCTTTTTGAAAAACACAGATTTATGTTTTGTCTACAAATTAGTGCTCTAAAATTTAGTTGACAAGCTTGAGAGGAACTACATTGAACTTAAAGTGTAACACAGGTAACAACATTGATTGTAAGTGAAAAAAGCCAAGCCAAGAGAACACCATAATTAATAACAAATTAACTATGATGCAAGGGATAAAAAAATCCACTAGTAACCTAAGGGTATCCGATTTAATGTAGTATAGACCCCGACATTAACAACTTTCTGCCTTGAGACCGTTTTTTTTTTAATAGATTTAGGGATGATTGCGAATGAATGTTACTGAGTAGGAGGAGGTAACTTATGAGAACAATCATGAATTATTCTGCAACCTTATGGATACCTCCGAACATCAACACAGTATCACAAGTGTTAACACCAGTTGAGAGTAATAAAAGGCAGCTTCCGGACTGGTACCAAAAATACATGGATAGCTGTGCATACATTTTTGGTGTTTTGTACCACCAACCTTCATTTCTGTCATCCAAAACCATTAAAGGAAGGACATTGACGACTCAGGTGTAGATACCACGCTTTTGTGCATTGAAAGAAAACTTATAAGGATGTCCAGTCCACCTGAACCACATCAGCCAAAAAGGATGATCTGTCAGTAACATATGAATACAGCAATACTTTAACCACAAGGTATATGGACGTATGCACCTGAAATTGAGACCTAAATGGTGAGTGAGGCAGGGCATGGCTCCGAGGAGAGTATTGATCAGACTGCAGATCTGTTACAGATTTGTTCAAACCCTGATGATATCTTGCTCACCATATTTGTGTAAAAGTATACTGCATGTATGGCTCTGAGACTTGGTAAACCGCTCTACTTGGAGGTTACACGCTGAAAATGTGCATAAGGCACA
Organism: Lissotriton vulgaris; assembly: GCF_964263255.1. Lineage (NCBI taxonomy): Eukaryota > Metazoa > Chordata > Amphibia > Caudata > Salamandridae > Lissotriton > Lissotriton vulgaris. The sequence goes on from NW_028242809.1 coordinate 573,092, forward strand.
AGAACGGTCAACAATTAGAAAGTGTCACTCACCACCTAAGTGGACTCTAAGATGGCCGATTTTAAGGCAATATTTATCTGTGATACTAAAAAAGGAGTTAAATAGTTCAAGGATGGCGTTACTAGATAAACTATATTGACACGGCGGGTCAACTACAGAAAATACGTGATATGGGGGCTGAATTCAACTCCTTCTTGAGAAAAAAGTCAGCATACACCCTATCCAGGTTGACGCATATGGAAGTCATTTTTAGATTAAATTAGAAAGCATCAGTGTATGCAAAATGTTATTGAACATTGATGCTAAAATTATGCACTATGTTAATGGAGGTGGCGAACGCGGAAGCTGACCTGTGTTGGTGAGAGTCAATTTACATTATAGTTCCTGTAGCTCCTGAATGTTGTATATTACTAAACACGTTCAACTACCTCTACCAAGGCACAAATGTCTATCAAGTGCTCCTCTCCAAGTGTGTTTTTGGCACAGTGCCTTCTGGCAGGGCCATTCACAAAATCCATCCTCTAACAAGTGTGCAGGAACATCAGAAGACACTTAAGGTCCACAATAAGTTTTTGAAAAAAGTACTGTACCGGATGTTCAACCTACCAGTTTGTACCTACATTGGTGTGGAGGCAGACGTCTTGAAAATTATTCTTACAAACACATTGACAAGGTGTGACTGGAGAGAGCGCAAATTATAAATGTAGTTGCAGAATACACAATTTTATACTCCATTTTGCTTCGCAGCATGATTATTAAATAAATGTATGAAGGTACATTTTTTCATGTACCCTTCTCAATTTGAACCTCAACGATAACTTACGTTCTTGATAAAATATATTACAATAATATAAATGAAATTTCTGATCTGTTGCAAAAAAGGGCCATGTTTCCAGCAACACTCTACCAAGTGGAAATCATCAGCAACATCTATCTGGTAAGGAAACAGGATATGTTCTATTGCCCTTTGTTGAACAGATGCGTCATTTTCCACCTTTTAACAATTAAAAGTATAAATGTGTTCATTAAACATAATCAAGGTCAATACTGGACGGTCTGACAGGGACTTAAGGATGCATATCTTACAATCCTACTATTCCTATCAGTCAAAGATTTTTTGGACATTTTCAGTGGAACACACTTATAGTCGTGTTCTCCTTGCTTACTTTAGGACTTCTGTGTTGCATCAACAAGGTGATGAATCAGTTGATAGGGAGATTTAAAGTGGACAGGTTGTTCCTGGTCGTCCATCAGGACATTATTCTCATAATGAACCCATGTCATCAATGCTTTCATGTTAAACTGCAAAAAATGGTTCTGGTGTACTATTCCAAGTTACATGTCAGAACCTCCAAGATGAGGAAAATCTTGGTAGATTAAGTCTGCGCAACTGTGTGCCTCACAAATCTAAATTTGAAAAAGAGCAGACACAAAATGGGATGTACAGTAGCCCAACAGATATAGATCTGTTGGCCATTTGTCCAGAACGGTGGAACTCCGAACGTCATAAAGACAGGCAGTATTTACGGCTCCCCTCGAGAACATAGACCTTCAGCACCATAACTGTTCGCATAGAAGTCAAAAGTATTCAGTTTTTAATGCCACTTTAGTAGGAAGCCAAAACACATCTTAAACGGTGATTGTCCAACATGTAGGTGTTGATTTGTTGGGGCATTTCCAAATGCCATCACGACCTAGTGTCAAAATCAGAGGCCAGAGTTTAAAGCTCGGATGCTTGGTGCATGGCTATATTTACCAGCCAAAAATATTATTCATCAGAACTGTTTTCACCCAAAAAAATTATTTAATTAAGCACAGGATTGTAATGTGTCAATATTTTGAACAGGTACAAGGCACAATACTGTGTCATTCTCAAAATAAGCACAGTGACAGCAAAACCGTTACTAACACATCTAGGCGGTACGTGATGCAACACGCTGTCATATCTGTTGCAATATCTATGTGAAAACTGCTGTCCAAATATATATAGATATTTTTTTAACACATTCGGTGTCCACCCAAAAAATTGCTAAATGCTTATCAAGCATAGCATTCTTTGGAAAATAAACCTCGTGGTGTTCTAAGAACAACATTCACATTGGAGGATTTCTGGATAGATAGCTTTGATTTCTGTAATGGATGACAAAGTGTAGAGATATCACACTTTTCCCCAATGAATACATTTTGTTTTTTTTGCATTAATTCATGTTTGGCGAGTATGGTTATGCATTACCAAATCATTTGACACTGATAATGATTGTTAACACAAGTGAGGACATTGCTGGCGGATCAGATAGTGATGCCCACAATTTGGAGGTCACAAGTATGGTTTGCATTAATAGTGAAACTTTATTTGAGGTGTACAATCGGCTTTCCCCAAATTACGATTCTCATACTGTATCCTAAAGGAAATCCCAATCACCACCTCCTTCTCACCAGAGTTCTTTGCATGATGGACTTGCGAGTAACAGGAAACGTACTAAAGCGTCAGGGCTTTATCAACAGAATACCCAGAGTTTAGAAAAGTTTGGGAATAGAGCACACCCACAAGAGATCCGGCTACACATGGTGTACATGTGTGAGTTGGTGTGTTCAACAACAGATGAATCCCATAGTGGAGAATGTTGTGTATGTCTTAACGTATTAGCCACTTTTGCAAAGGAAAGATTAGCTTACGTGTAAATAAACACGTAATGGATTGCGAAATTCAGCTGGACATGTTCTAGTAAAATCAAATAGAAGCAGGAGTCATCCACTCATGTGCAAAGTAATACGAATAATCAGACTATCTGTGCCTCACGTTAATTGGGACTTTAGGCAATAGGATGTTAAGGAAAATATATAATTCTTTTAAAATATGAAAACTATTAATTACTTACACAGAAAAATAAATCTAATAAAAAGTGGCAGCTGGTTGTTGTTTGATATCATGCTGCAGGGTTTGCAATGCAATTTATTAGGATTTTAATGTTAGTGTTTTGTCTACAAAGAAAGTAATTTTTTATATAGTTTGAAGACGTAAGTGAAAATAATGTAATGTATATGATTAACCAATTCATAATGTCTAATAATTAGATGTGTTGAGAGTACTATCGACCGATGAAGCTGCGAGAGTAAAAACACGTCAACAATGAGTAAGACAACTGATAATTCCTCTTAATAAAAGACACAATGAAATATTTAGATATGGGTTTGCTTGGATATGCAGGAGTACAGAAGCAAAACCACTACAATCATTGATTATTGTGTCAGTTGAGGACTGTCATTGTAAGCTTTCTTAATGTGGGTGCGGCTGTAGGCTATCCTTAATCTTGCAGACTGGTACTCTGAGTCCAAGTGTTTTAAATTTGTATTTACTTCCTGTATTATAAGACTGGATTCTTTGGTGGTGTACAAGCTTTTAAAAGAGAAAAAAAAACTCAATTTCTGATTCACCCAAAAATGTTTCTTGTAAAGACAGTTTTACATTCTTTTAATGATGCATCATGTGATGGGAGAATGGAGATAACAACCACCTTCCTGTACTATCTCCCCACACGTCTCCTGGGGAGCAACATTTGCTTCAATGGCATATGATGCGATCAGGCATACGGCCTGAAGCACGAATACATTGTGTTCCCACGGATCGAAGCATTGCTCTATGGGGAACTAATTAGCCACACTGTAACACACGGACCTCCTTTTATAGAATTGTGGGTTGGGAGACAACGAATGTTCAAATAAAAGTACAACACAGATGCCCTTCTGGAAAAGGTAAACTGCCTATTCAACAATCAACATCCATTATAGAGTGGAGCATACAAGTGCACTAATTGCCCAGCGGTTTGAAATATTAGTTTACTAGTCATATGGCCGGGATGCCCGCCACCCCCTCCCAACACCAATTCCCAATGGGAGAAGACAGACACAGGTTTGAACTTTTGGAAGGCGGGGGGGGAGTTACCCCCCCCCCGGCCGTATTTATTAAAATATGAAACCAAATGTAAAACATTAAATACAAGTTTCATGAATTATGTACAATTTTACTTTTATTACATTTCGATGAAGACATGTTCTTTGGCTAACCTTAACAGATCTCTAATACAAAGGTTTCCTAGCCGAGTCTAGCATCCTGAAAATGCATACATTCTAAATTAAAATTGTACATCCTAGCATTAAGGGCCAACGGCAAGGTCTTAACCGGTGTCAGATCCCTACTACCAAAATCCCGCCCTCACGGTGTGAGTGGCGCATGCGCAGAGGACTTTACCCTCATTGCCAACTGCAACTTCCCTTGTCGTGGGGGCCCCCTTTCACTCGACGCCATCTTAAAGGTCGTCCGAGTTCCCGTGTGAGGTATCTCTAGGAAGGACAGCGTGGACTCCCCCCCCAACCCCACACTCTCTTCCGCCGTCGCGGATATCCGGCCCCCGGGAAATTCGTAGGAGGGGCATCTAGCCGCCTCCCCCCTGGGAGGGGCCTATGGCTGTCTCCCCGTAGGCGACCCATCCTTAGTGGGTGCCGCCTCCCCGTGGAAGGGGCCAATGGCTACCTCCCCACGGGCGCTCCCATCCATTCTGGGTGGCGCCCCCCTCTAGGGACCTTGAAATTACTGCTCACCGATCATGACCTTACCGCCCGACCAAAAAATAAATACGACAGTTGTTTTATCTACTAAGGGAAGAAAAAATTCTGACATAGCCTTGATGAGTCATCAACTTTACCTTTCTACAAAGGGAAAAAATTGTCCTAAAAGCAGAAGCCACATCATTATGAAAGATTCCCTTACTTCTCTACAAAGGAAAAAAGGCCTATACATTTCTTTCTAATCAAACTTTATTTAAACCAAACATTGCCATAGGGGCTGGTGGGTGGATCAAAATTGTCGCTTGTTCCGTCGGGCTCACGAGCAACGAGTTGGTGCAGCCTTCAGAGCACAGGAACAAGAGGACGCTTCTTCAGATTCCCGCTCTATTTATCCGTCTGCGGGAGGGCGTGAACCCTCCTCAGGTCCGCCTACTGGGCGTGGTCTTCCGTGCGGGTGTCTAGGACAACCCCTCCTGGGCGGGAAAGGGCGCGCCCCGGCTACGCCACTTTGGGCATACCAGCCGAGCCGCGCCTCGCGCCCAAATTGGTTTCCCGGGGTGATCAGGGCACCCATCCATACGTTCGGGGGGACCGAGTGGTCGCCACTTTCCATATGGCCGGGATGCCCGCCACCCCCTCCCAATGGGAGAAGACAGACACAGGTTTGAACTTTTGGAAGGCGCGGGGGGAGTTACCCCCCCGGCCGTATTTATTAAAATATGAAACAAATTTTAAAACATTAAATAAAAGTTTCATGAATTATGTACAATTTTACTTTTATTACATTTCGATGAAGACATGTTCTTTGGCTAACCTTAACAGATCTCTAATACAAAGGTTTCCTAGCCGAGTCTAGCATCCTGAAAATGCATACATTCTAAATTAAAATTGTACATCCTAGCATTAAGGGCCAACGGCAAGTTCTTAACCGGTGTCAGATCCCTACTACCAAAATCCCGCCCTCACGGTGTGAGTGGCGCATGCGCAGAGGACTTTACCCTCATTGCCAACTGCAACTTCCCTTGTCGTGGGGGCCCCCTTTCATTTGACGCCATCTTAAAGGTCGTCCGAGTTCCCGTGTGAGGTATCTGTAGGAAGGACAGTGTGGATTCTCCCCCCCCCCCCCATCCCCACACTCTCTTCCGCCGTCGCGGATATCCGGCCCCCGGGAAATTCGTAGGAGGGGCATCTAGCCGCCTCCCCCCTGGGAGGGGCCTATGGCCGTCTCCCCCTAGGCGACCCATCCTTAGTGGGTGCCGCCTCCCCGTGGAAGGGGCCAATGGCCGCCTCCCCCCGGGCGCTCCCATCCATTCTGGGTGGCGCCCCCCTCTAGGGAGCTTGAAATTACTGCTCACCGATCATGACCTTACCGCCACAGGCCGGATAGTTGACCGACTATCCGGCCCCCCCACTCCTCCTAAAGGTCATGCTTCCTCAAACCTCTTAGCCATGCTATGAAGTCTCCTATGAGTAAATCATTCCCCTCCCTGGACAGGTGAACCCCATCATTCAGATACATGTGATCACCCCGAATACACCCGTGAGGAATGCTAAGCAACTGCGTGGAGCGAAACAATTTCCCAATTTTATTGTTGACCCTTTTCACTGAGTGGTTCAACGCTGACACTGAAAGGCCCCCCCGCCAAATCTTCCTGGGGATCATGTGGGACCAGGCAATCGTGCACCCCGGGAGTTTCTTAGCCAACAAGTTAACTGCCGACAGGATGTGTTCTAATAACACTCGTCTTCCCAGCTTCACTAAGTCATTGCCCCCCAGGTGTACTATGACTACAGATGGCGGTGACCTTTGCCGCCCTAAAAGACCCTCAAAAAATGATTGAAATTGGTCAAAACAGAGCCCGCCCTTCCCATGGAAGGTCACTCCCCAGATGCGTGCGTCGCGTCACCTGCCTTGAATACGTCCCCGGCGCGCCTCACATATGAGTGGCCCATGACCCATACCACTCTCTCTCCAGTCGGTGATCCTCGACCGCTGGTCTCCCGATGTTGGGTCGACTTCCAATTCCGCCCCGCGTGACAGGCTCGCAAAACTGTAATTCAAACAAAAGACAAGAAGCGTGAGTGCATGTCAATTGATTTTACAACATGTGCAATCGCACATACCTTTTGAAGCAATTCGGGGACCAACGGCCTAGCTGTTTTACTTCCTCAGCACTCTGACCTCGGGCTGTAGCCTCAGTAGCAGCCCCTATCCTAAATGAGTGGGTCCCAAAATGGCACGGGTCCATGCCCGCGGCAGCGATTGACAGTGCTAGCACCCTCTGAAACTGAAATCTCGTCAGTGGGGTGCCATCATTGTGCCGTAGCAAGCTCCCCCCCATTTAGCCGTCCTCAGTGCCAAATATTCCTCTAAACACTTTATCGGACAAGTGGGGGACCCTCGTGCGCGCTGCACGACAACACTATCTCCCATAACTTCCTGGTCAGTCTTGGACCTAGCTATCGAGATTACCATTGAATCACCCCTTATTTGTACGTGATCCCTGCACAAGCCTCCCTCCATATCCTTCTTGTTCTTTGCTATGAGTTCGCTTACACGCATAGCCCCATGGAATGCCAAGGCGAAAGCTGCCCGGAACAGAACTGCTTCGAAAGGGGAGGAGCACGTCTCATCCAGCTTTGCTAAAAGCAGAGACAATCTGTCTAAGCCAATCGGGCGCCTCGTGTCCTGCTTGCGACCCTTGAGGCGCTGCCAGCCGTGGAGGACCTTCCTAACCAAAAGGAACCCGTTGGGTCACTTATTCCGTGCAGCTGTGCCATGAACGAGACGGCCGCCCTATGTCTATTGGCCGTTGCCGCTGATCGACCTTCTCTGTGCAGCGCTACCGGGAACCCCAGGAAGGATTCCTCCTGACCCCAGCTCTGTCTCCCTGTCGGACCCAAAAATGTGCAGTAGGAACGAAACGCTCCTTCGTAGGCCTTCCTTGTCCTGGGAGCTAAGCTGGCTGCCACGAGGTCTTGTAATCCGGGGCACCGATTAGCCATACAGTTTCGGGGAACGGTGCCGCCACTAGGTCCGCTGTGGGTAGATAGCCCCTGAAAGCCTGCATGTGTGAACGAGAGAGTGCATCAGCTGCATAATTCAGTACGCCTGGCACATGTTTTGCCCTGAACTGTACATTCAATTTCATGCAACGCAAAACAATTTCTTTCAACAATCTCAAGATCCACTTGCAGCAGGCTGCCTGCTGATTAATGCACTCAACCACAGTCACATTATCAGACCAAAAACACCACCGAGCGGTCCCTAAAGTCGTCTGGCCATGCCATCAGAGCCACCCAAATGGGAAATAGCTCCAAGAACCCAATGTTACCTGTCAGACCGCTGGAGTGCCACCACGTCTGCCATACTTGCGCCGACCATCGGTTACCAAAGATGGCGCCAAATCCCACGCTCCCAGCTGAGTCGGTCCACAAACCTAGTTCATCCGAAGATGCTGGTGGTGTGTTCCACACAACTCGACCGTTGAAGTCCGCCAGAAATTCCAACCAAATGCGCATATCCTGGCGAACCTCTGCCGACAGTCTCGTACGGTGGTGTCCCTCCTTGAGGCCAACCATAGCTTGTGCAATAGAGCGTGAGAAGGGGCGGGCCATTGGTATCACCCTTAAGGCAAAGTTAAGCTGACCCACTGTTTGCTGTAACTGGTGCAGGGTCACTTTCTCCTTGCCTAGGCATTGCGTCAAGGAAGCCCTAAACTTGGCCACCTTTTCCAACGGTAAACGGAAACATCCTTCCACAGAATCGAGCTCAATTCCCAGAAACTCCAGTGAAGTAGATGGTCCAACCGTCTTACCTGGTGCCAATGGGACTCCGAACTCCTGCATGAGGGTGCAGAAGTCCCGCAGCGCCTGCGCACATTTCGTATTGCCGGCTGCTCCCAAGAACAGGAAGTCATCCAGATAGTGCATAACGTGCCTATGCCCTGTGGCCTCGGTGAATGCCCACTCTAAAAAACAGCTGAACATTTCAAAATAGGCACAAGAAATGGAGCAACCCATAGGCATGCATTTATCCATGTAAAAACTCCCCTGAAAGGCAAAACATAGCAAGCGCTGGTCTCGTGGGTGTACCGGGAGCAGCCTGAATGCCGATTCGATGTCCGATTTCGCCATCATCGCTCCGGGGCCCAGGTGATTTCACATGGCAACGGCATCGTCGAACGATGCATACCGCACTGAACAGATATCCGGGTCAATGGCTTCGTTCACCGAAGAACCCCTTGGGGCAGACAAGTTGTGGATGAGTCTAAACTCCCCTGGGTCTTTCTTTGGAACCACCCCTAGCGGGGAACACACAAAATCCGCCACTGACGTCCAATGAAAAGGCCCCGCCACCCGCCCCAAGCTGACTTCCTTGGAAATTTTCTTTGCTGCTACGCTTGGGTTATGTTGGACAGATAACTGATTTTTACAAAAAGAGTCCCCCCGAAAATCCCCCGCTGGGATGTTAAATCCGTATAGGAATCCATTCCTCAACACCCCGGCGGATACATGATCGTGGTATTTGGTTAACCAAGGAGTCAGAGCCATGATATCGACAGGTGTGGGCAATCGGTTCCCTAGCATCACCTCACTCTTGCTTAGACCCCCCTTTTCCTCCCGTTCCACTGTTCTTAGATCTACAGCTACTCTCCGGGTGTGAGGAGTTGCCTCTATTGAAGCCCCAACAAACCCCCCGCTTGCCGCCATTTCCGCCGGTCTTGGGCTGAAATTCCCCACCGGCGCCTGCTCGAAAGGGCACCACTGGCTTTTGGTGAACTGACCCCGACCCGCTCCCGCCCGGCGAGGATGTACCTGCCGCCCCAGGCAAGAGCTGCTTGTGCCATGACACCGAGTCGAGGCAGTCCCAGGTCAAAGTTGCATCAAACTCTTTCGCTTTTCGGAATTTCATGTCATATCCTTTCCACTCGTCCCCCTCATACATGGTATAAAAATCCATAATCCTATTCTGGTAACAGGACAACTCGGTCAGCACTTCCGGCTTTCGTTCACCCATGACTGCCGTAAATATCGAAAAGGCCTTTACCCAATTTGCTACGGTCTCATCGACCCTAAATTCCGCCATCTTGGCTCGCCATACACTGGGGTGCCATAAATCTTTCTGGGATTTTGCATATTCCATCTCGCGATGGTCAGTCAACAATGAAAACATATTCACATATTTCTCCCCCCAAATCAATTCCTTCGTGGCCGCAGGGATGTGCTGGGCCACCCTTTCGTGCCTTGAAGGTAACAAACCTTCCCCTGCCATTGGCAATGTGTGCTTACCAGGTTCAACCGTCGTGTCTGCCGCCTTTTCCTGGCTAACCGTAGGTACTCCCGGCGCCACCTGTGGGGGAACAAGAGGAACATTCGCCGTCACGGCTTCTCTCGACTGCCGTAACTGCTCGATTATTAGTCTAGCCTCCTCGGCCGGGTCCCCCGCGGCCACCGCCCCCCCGCTTTCTTCTTGAGCCAGGGCAACACTGCCGCTAACTGGATGGCCAGTTCTGGGGGGATCTCCTCATCATTAACCGGGGTAATTACAACCGGGATTGGTAGACCTGTATCCGGGCTTGGAACCGGGCTGTCCGCCGGTGTGATGGGGGCGACTGGGGGCACCTCAGGAACCGGATCCTCCCCGAAACCGCCCTCCTCTTAATACGCTTCCCCCTAACCTCAGGGACGACTCCCGGCAAGGCTGGGCCTATTACCTTCTTAGGACGGCCTGAGCTGTTCTGGGCCGCTAACTGTTTTTTAACTTCGGCCAAACCCCGACCGATCGAGTCAACTTTACCGAGTTTTCGGTCCATGATCGCCATTCGGTTCGACAAGGTGCGCAGTACCTTCTCCAACTCGGAGCTCTTTCCTGCTTTCTTGCCGGCCATAGCTTCGTGTACTCCGCTCTAGTTGATCAACGAAGTCCTGGATCCTTCGTACTCCAAATAACTGAAAGAGAAACAACAAGATTACAAGTTCTCAAAATTGCCGCTTGTTCCGTCGAGGGCTCACGAGCAACGAGTTGGTGCAGCCTTCAGAGCACAGGAACAAGAGGACGCTTCTTCGGATTCCCACTCTATATATCCGTCTGCGGGAGGGCGTGAACCCTCCTCAGGTCCGCCTACTGGGCGTGGTCTTCCGTGCGGGTGTCTAGGACAACCCCTCCTGGGCGGGAAAGGGAGCGCCCCGGCTACGCCACTTTGGGCATACCAGCCGCGCCGCGCCTCCCGCCCAAAATGGTTTTCCGGGGGGATCGGGGCACCCATCCATACGTTCGGGGGGACCGAGTGGTCGCCCCTTTCCATACTTTATCTTAAACCACAAATTATTGTTTCTAGTGATCGATATGCCGTTTGGAGGAAGAAGTTAAAAAGGATGCATTGATGGCTCACAAAGTGCTAACTATATCAACAATGCCAGACACCATAAATCAAATTTGTTTACTATTTTGCACATATCTTAATCCCAGTACTGGCACACATAGCGTGCTTCCTCCAGATGCAAACATGTCCACATTGAGAGGTGTAACCATCTGACTTTTCTCTCAAAATCTTGTCATGCCTGATGAACTCCAAATATTTTCCGTATATTGTGCTTAAAATAAACATGACATTGGGATTGGTTGTTCCCCTTAGTTGTCTAGCCATTTTAGGGGGGAGAATGTAGGTTTTGTTGGATGCTTCTCGTACTGACTGTTCATATGGACAGCTATTGTCCAAATTAAACATTTCGGCAGCCTGGATGGGCTCGGCATCTACACCTGTGTCACATTTGCATAAAGGGGAGACTGGAGCTCCGTTCAGCTGCAATTGGTCTATGACTCAAGAGGCTGTCCAGCTAAATGTGAGCAGATAAGGAACAGACAATAGAGCTTAAAAGATTGAGTTTCCCTTGACGGAGGAGGGGCAGGCTTAAAGGGTCAATGTAGATATGTCTTGGTACATGGCCAGTGTTTCAAAAACGAAATAAATGTTTGACAATTTCGAATATGTAATATCATAAGTAGGTTAATCCAGTATTTGTAAAGTGCAAAAAGCTAGACGTAGGTATACCTGCTCTGGGGGCCATTGTGAAGGTTAAGAAAGATGATCATTGCCACATTGTGCATGGCTGACCAGCCGCCGTTGCAAGTTAACTATGCGTGAGCTCCATATTCAAACGCCTGTTGAAATGCCCGCGACCTGCTCCGCTAACTTGTATATGTACTTAAACTATATGTTTGCATGGCCAAACAAAATGTTTTTTCGACAAATATTGCATTAAGTTACTAAGATATACAATTATTAAAATATATCAATTATAACAAACACGCTTGAGAGAACACCTATACATCTTGATTATCAATTATTGGTAAAGAATGTAAAATAGTGAATTTTACGTATTTGTTTTTTTACAAAGTAAACTCACCCCCCATCATTAAAGTTTTTTTTTTTCAGGTAAATCCTCAATTTTGTCTGAAAGTGTTTCTATTGGATTAGATTCCGGATATTCATGACTGTCCATGGTTTCTGGAAAGTAAATTTGTTATTTGTAGAAAGATACTACCAATAATATATACATTATTGTGTAAAAAGACACATTTATATAAAACATCAACACAAACAGAAAGAGCTTTCTTTCCATAAATAACAACTCAGTATAGAAAATCAGCATTGATATTTCAAATCCACCTCATATTTTATTCACAAACAAAACATTGTCCCCCCAAAAAATTATATAACATAACGTAATGTACAAGAAATATTTTCTGGCAAAAATAAATTACGCGTTCTCTTTGTTAACTTAATATCTAAAAAACAAGTTCTGAGCACTTTGCTCAGGGTGATGGTATATAATTCGAACTAATTTGCAAAATTAATAAATGTAAATACAAAAAACATACCTTTCAGTGATTTGCTGATGTCGCTCGACTTATAAGGCCTAAACATGTCCACATTGTGTGTTGTATGCAAGGCGATTTTTCTAGAATTAAGCAAACGTACACGTTTTCCTTGAATTTCTTAAATGGTATATGGTCCAGTAAATTTATGTTCTAAGACACCTCCTTTCCTTGTACTCCGCCTAAAGTTTTTCAGTAGCACTGACTGTCCTTGTGTGAATGTACAAGACTTATTATTTTGGGCAACTCTCGTTTTAGATTTTTCTTGTTGTTTTTCCTGCGCGAGCACAATTATTTCTTTGGTCTGCTTATGCAAATCTTGTTTGTTTTTCCTTTCGGTTGATGATGCATGCATATTCTGCTTCCATTGGTAGTATAAATTCAAGCTATGAAAAGAAAAATTTAACTCATACATAGTTAAGATGTGCCAGCGCTTTTGAAATTTTTTTCAAATACCGTAACATTTGAAGAATATGCATAATGATAATTATTTAATCAACTATTTTCATGTAAAAAAAAAAATCAAACATAAATGATAATGATTATTTCCTAAAGCTATGTTATTTTAATACAGAAATAAGCAATATAAATAATCTGGAATATGTTTCAAAAAATGTTCATTAGAAAGCAAGTAAATCTAACTCTAAACAGGAAGCAGACTGATTTAACAAAAGATTAATGATCGAGGCAGAAAAAAAAATCGACCTGGTTAACTGGAGGACACTGTTGTAATCACTTGGGCCATTCGGATTTCAAATCCAAGTAAATGATATGTTACAGAATAGCTATCATGGATTTCGGCTCAGGTAATATTTAAATCAAAGTTGTCAGGTTCAAAAATAATAATACGAGGGACTAGACTGGGCTGTCCATTGTCCCAGTTGCTTTGAAATTTTTTAACAAGCCATTTGTAATCAAAATAAGAAATAATGCTGCTATCCAACACCCTATCCCCTGGATGGCGAAGCTTAAAGTCTTTGCCGATGACATTGTTTAATATCTGTTGCATAATAAAAAAAATATATAAAGTATACTAAGGAGACTGTAGAGAATATGAGCACGGTGAGGTCTCAATTTGAGGTCTCAATTTGAGGTCTCAAAAAGAAATGCTAACAAAAAAGATGTCCTTGCTCCTAATAACAATCTAAATAATTGTTCTTCATTTTTACGGGTTCAAGCTGCTAATCAAGATCCAATCAGATATCTTGGGATATTTGTGAGTAGCGAATACCACCTGCTATATGTTCTGAATTGGATAGGAATGAAAAATAAAATTAACAGACTTTTAGATCAATGGCTTCTACTGCCTCCTTAGTTAGTATGCAGGGTATCACTAGTTAAAATATTGATACTACCGCTGCTCATATTTATTTTTAATATTGTTCCAAATAAGATCAATGTTTAATTGCTTAATGAATTTGAAATGATCGTCAGAGTTTTTTTCAGGGGGAAAAAATAATCCAGGGTCAAGCTGCCAGTGGTATAAATATCTTCCGCCCGGGGGGAGGGGGGGGCCTTACTTCACAACATTGAAGAACATAAGTTGATTCCGCTTTTTTCGATAGTGGCGGGATTGATGGGAGTAAAATATTCTCGATAGCTTCTTACTTTAAAAATGTTGCAAAAAATAGGTTCTCAAAATCAAGTGTTTTTATAAACTTATAAGCTTCCAAATAAAAGAGAGATAAGACGATGAGGTAATATTCTTCCATAATTCAGTATTTTCTTTAAAAGGCCGGCTAATCAGGCTTACTTTATTTAAGTCTAAGGGAATGTACTAGTCTGGGCCTCCAAATAAATTTGAGTCACATAAGAAATTTTAATATTTGTGTACTAAGAGAGCTGGGACACTTTGTTATACCAAATAGGGTGATAGCCTTGCAATTGGTGATGGCAAGACCAAATAGTCCTAGGAGTCCCATTTTATTAGAATATGTACAAATCATCAAGTTTATTATTGAGAATATAAGCAGACTTTTTAATTTAGCAAACGAGTAGGTTGTAACCCCTTATGTGGCCTAAGTAAATGATATAGGAAATTGGTATCAGTTGCTTCACCGCTATGGAGAAACGGTATTGATAGAATGCCATTTAGATACAATAAGCCTTGAGACACGATGTGTTTTTTCGGTCATGCTTTTGGAGCTCATATGGCATCTGGGAAGTAAATCCCTACATGCGGACAATTGTAAAAGAATGGCATATTTTTTATCACGTTGGCTTGTCTAATTGACTCAGGAGGCCCTGGGGAAAAGATATCACGAGGTTTAAAATAAATGTTTCAGATGTCAAGTCAACGGTCAGGGCGGGTGGCACCATATCTTATTTACTTGTCCACATCTAGAAACCGTCGGTGAGACAATAATTGGATATATAGAGAGGCTACCGGTAAAAAATGTCAACCCGAGGCCGAGGTGGACCTATTTGGTATATGTAAAGATAAGACGATGATGTATAAGGCAGAGGAGGTGTTTAAATTTATATCTGATACAGTTGCCCGCTCTCTATTCCTGCAGAACTGGAAATCAATGGAAGTTTCCTCCCAAGTGAATTTGTGCAATAAAATGAAGAGGACTCAGGATTTCGAAAAGGCTTAGGCCAGTAGTTTGGGAGCCATCTAGAATTTGGAAAGAAACTGGAAGTATTTTGAAAACCATGAATAATTAAGGGGGGATGAATAAAATTAGAATTTGATGTTGATGCCGAAAATGTAAGCAGTCGTCTTGATCAAGAGTACCAGTATATTTTAAAATGATTGTTTCACTTTATAATCATTAGAACTTTTTTGTATTTGCACTTCATAGCACTTGCACTTTCTCTGCTGTTGCACTTTATTGTATTTACATGGCTGTTGCACTTTAGTGCATGGTTTTACAGGATTTTGCACATTTCTTTTTTATAAAGTTCGAATGACGATATCGGCTGCTGAAGGTTATACATTTTTCTCATTTTAAATCCCGCCTTAGTAGGCAGAAGCTATTCAATGTCTTAATATATGAATTGAATGTGAAATTTATTTCTCGAACAAAATACTCTGCTTTATGTGAAAGAATAATTAAAAATAATAATTTCACCAAAAATAGTTGTAATAAATCACTACAAGTTAATTAATAGGTTAACTTTTATTCAACATCAAACTAATTTTTTTACTCATACCAGTTCATCGGAAACCTCACTTGGAAACCTTGCTTCACGGCCATTCATTAATTTGAAAGGCGAGACTTTAGTTGTGGAATGCGGCTTTGATCTTAATGCAAACAAGGCATGGCCCAAAAACAAATCCCAATCGTTTTGGTGTTCATTGACATATTTAGACAATGTGCTTTGAAATAGAAAAAAAATAGCACATATAATTGTAATGGACAATATATCAAGGTATTTCCATATGGTTATACATACAATAAATTTCATATCCATTTAATGATTTTTGATTTTGAAAATTTCAATTTGATTTTTCAAAATATTCTTAAACATTCGAAGACGGTGTTTAATTGCTGGTCGTACTCTTATCCAACATGCACCAATGATGATGTGTGATCTAGAGACAAGTAGCCACAGTCATGCTGCCTTCATTAAAATCTGTCCTACTTTAAATGTGACAAAAAAAATGTCAGACAACGTGCTCCTCGCTTCAAATTGCAACACAATACAGTAAAATATACCTTCATACGCCCCTGCATCTTGAGTGCAACACGGTTCATTGACGGAGGTGCCCATCGGGCCCCAATGTGGTTGGACCGGCATGAAGGAGACCTCATATGGATGAACAAAGGAACAGTCTGCCTGTCATTCCATTGGGTGTGCAAATCCATGAAATGAAAGGTGGAATTTCAAATGCAATATTCAGGTTATTCGTTTACAATCAATGGTGAAATTACATAGATGTCAGACAAAGCGCACTCTCCCCCTAATGCATTAACAGGCCCCCTTCAACAATTAAACTCGGGAGGCTTGTATGATTTTTTGCAGTGTGCATATTTATTAAAAGTTCTTAGGTCAATTACTTCATTGCCTCCAGTTCTTTATTCTTAAAGTCAAATTATTTTACACATCACAGTATTAAGAAACTCACACTTATATACATATACTCTTTTACCGCCCATTCTCCAATGGGCATTTGTTTTAAGTTCGGGTTGCGCCAGCAGGCCACAACCAAGATAGCCTGCTCTCCCTAAGTCAACCCCCTTCCGGTCAACAGAGCCGCAGGTGAATAATCTGCCACCACTTGTGGCAACCAGCGGCTTCCGGGGTAGGGCTAGAGAAGCCAGGGCCACCAGCAGGTCAGCCCCAACTCTTCCGCCAACCCGGAGCCCATGATGAGTTAGAAACCTGTTCAAAGGTAAAACTGGCACTGCCCAAAGAAGTTCCCATGATATTCTTGTCCGGGACCACGCCACAGGGCGAGGCGCTTACTGGCGGACTCGTCCCCCCCGCACTCCAGAGCTTCAGAAATGGCTCCTAGAACCGTTTGTATAAATATCTCGGTGCCCGCCTCTGATAGGTGCACTCCATCCTTCACATATAGCTCAGGCCTGGACATTTGTAGTAGCTTGTGGCGAACAGTTCTAATGCTAGATTTCTGCAGGATTTCTGCCACTGACGGGTTTAGCCTTTTTACCAATCTATTTACTGCCTTCGGGGGTGCGCCCCGCGACCATACCTGTCTCTGGATGACTTCAGACCATATTAAAATAGCTTTAGGCAGAATATTCTTAACTGCTGCTAGGGTGGTAAACAAGGACTCTTTCACTCCTCTCCTCCCAGCCGGGATCATATTGTTGCCTCCGCAGTGCAACACGAGTACATCGGGGTAAGGCATGCCTCTGGCCAAGGCCATCCTCAAATCCTTCGGGACGTCAGCTAAGCGCTGCCCGCCTATCCCCACCCAATGATGATCCCATCCTTGTGCCATGTGCCCCCTTTTCCCGAGTGTCTCCTTGAAGAACACACCCGCCCTGCGAATGAAGGAGTGGCCGCACCAACATATTTGAGTTCTCTGAGGGGTAGTACCTAGGGTAAATATTGAAAGAAATGGTAAGCACGGTCTTTTGACATAAGCAGGGGGGAAAAAATAGTAAAACTGTTAGACTAATTGCGGGCGTACATAACGTTCATAGCATGTCAATTTCCAACGTCCTAATCTCTTAATAGTCTGTTCAGGCAGCCCCAGGCCAGCGGCTGTGGTCGCTGCACCGATACGAAAAGAATGGGAAGTGAAGTCGGTTGGGTCAACACCGATCTTAGCTAAGGTCATTTTTACTACCCTTGTAAACTGGAACCCGGTGAGGGGCAAACCATTCTTGTGAACCAACACCCTATCGCCGGCCATTTGAGGCCTGGCTTGCATGTACTCTCTCATCAGCCTAACTGGGCAGTAAGACTCTCCCTCCACTCTTCTAAGTTGTAGCCAAGTCCCTTTTCCTAAAGGATCCGTTTTCGACTTTCGAACTCTGAGTCTCAGGACATCGGCCGACTCTATAATGTCTGTGAGCCTTAAACCTCCCTCCCTATCTGTCTTAGAGGCCGGGAGTAACTCTGAGATCCGTAGCGCTCCACAAAAGGCTAACACCTATGCCACCCTAAATAATTGAGTCTCGTCCGGGGAAAAACAAATGAGCGGTAACGTCTCTACGATCTTTACCAACTTCCCTACGTCTATGGGCCTCCTGGAGTCCTTCGCACCTGGCGTTAAACGTTCCCACCCCTTAACGGCTCTTCTCACCCTCTGGTCTTTCGTCGGGTCTGTAACACCTTTTAACCCTGCATAAAATGCCAATGCTGATAATTGTCTTTTCATAAAGGCCACTGATTTCCCTGACTGCTTCTGCTGTACTATAAATCCTAACACACTCTGAGGTATAAAAGCATCTACTAGGCCCGCACCCCTTAAGTATATCTTATAACATTCCCAAGACTTCTGATACATACACTTAGTCTTGGGGGCCAAGGATGTCGCTATCAACTCGGAGGCTGTGGGGCACCAAACTTCCATAGCTCCGCTGGGAAAGTTGTCATTGTCTTCTCTGCTTGCGGCCAGTGCGCACGGAACTCTGTCAACTTAAAACGAGATAACGCATCAGCCGCCTGGTTCTCAACCCCAGGGACATGCCTCGCAGTGAAATGTACATTGTAACTTAAACATTGCAATATTAGCTCCTTTAGAAGACGGAGCACCCATGTGCAGGTTGCTCTCTGGTTATTGATCACCATAACTACCGACATGCTATCTGACCAGAAAACAATGTGTCTGATTGCGAGCATATCCCCCCACAAATGCAACGCCACTACTATAGGGAACAGTTCTAGGAAAGTGACGTTACGGGTCAAACCTTGTTGTATCCATTCTTCTGGCCAATGCTGCATGCACCACTTAGGCCCCAGAATTGCTCCAAAACCAATACTCCCTGCTGCATCAGTGAACAGCTCGAGGTCGGTATTTGAGGTGCTGGCTGCCCGCCACAAAACCGTGCCATTGAATTCCTGCAAGAAGCACTCCCAAATCAACAAGTCCTTCCTCACGTCAGCTGAGAGTCTGACTCTGTGGTGCTTTGCACGAAGCCCAGACATAGCCCTTGCTATATCCCTGGAGAAAGCCCTGCCCATCGGTATGACCCTCAAAGCGAAGTTCAGTTGCCCTAACAGGACTTGCAACTGATGTAAAGTAACCTTCTTTGCTTCTAAGCAGCTATCAATTGCGGCCTTGAAGGCATCTACTTTTGTTCTTGGCAACCTGCACACGCCTGCTCCGGTATCGATTTCAATGCCCAAAAATGTCAGACATGTAGTGGGACCTTCTATTTTCCCCAGTGCCAATGGTACCCCGAGCGCTGCGGCCAGGTGCTGGAAGCCCAGCAGGGCCTTCCTGCATGACAGAGAACGCTTAGGGCCCATGAATAGAAAGTCGTCTAAGTAGTGCACCACAACGTGGGATCTGTATGAGGTCAGGAATTGGTCCACCGCCCATTCTAGGAACCTGGCAAAAGTCTCAAACTGCACAAGAAATAGAGCATCCCATGGGTATGCACAGATCTATGAAATAATTGTCATTGAAAGTGAAACCCAAGAACTTGGTGTCATCTGGGTGGACCAGAAGTAGCCTAAACGCTGATTCAATATCGGCCTTGGCCATCAACGCTCCTTCACCCAAGGCCTGTAGTTTTCCAATTGCTGAGTCGAAGGTTGTATAGCGCACCGTGCACAGTTCTGGATCCAGCTTATCATTGACCGATAACCCTGGGGGGCTTGATAGATTATGTATAAGCCGGAGTTTACCCTCCTCTTTTTTAGGAACTAAACCCAGGGGTGAGCAGACCAGATCAGGATTAGGGAGATTTTTAAAAGACCCGCGACCCGCCCCAAAGCAACTTCTTTCATGATCTTGTTTTGCGCTGCCTCCATATTCTGGAGCACTGAACTTTGATTGCGAGGTGGGACCTTAGTAGGGGAAGCTGTGGACGGGATGCGGAAACCAAATGTAATGCCATTAAGCAGGAACTGAGCCTCCTCTAGTTTATCATACTTACTAAGAAGGTGTGTCAAGACATGACGTTTAATGGGAGTTGGGGGCCTTGTCAGATGTTTTAGGTGGCTTCCCTTTTGCAGTGGTATGGGCGGTCTGCTCATTAGTGTTTCCTGTTTTCTTGAAACATCTGACTTCTGGGTGAGAAGTTCCCCCACAGTACGAACAGCAGTGCTTGAACCTACACAAGATCCCCCTGGTACACTCATTTTTGTTAAACTGCCAGCAGGCCTGTTTCTTATCACCGACCCCCCTGTCGCTCCGAAAGGACTGACTCTGAGCAGGGGGACTAGTCTTAGACGTTGAAGTGGAAGAATAAAACACTGTGTGCCATAGATTGATTTCTCCTTGATCCCATGCTATCCCTGCGTGGACTGCCTTCATTTGTCTGAACTTGTTATCGTATTTCAACCATCCCTGACCTGGGAACTCAGCTGCCGCCCCATGTATCAAGGATATGTATCATCATTTGACCGCCCTGCCCGGGGTATTTTTCCAGCATGACTGCTGTATAAATGGCAAATCCCGTGATCCAATTCTTCATGGACCAATCAACCCACGCCTTTTTCTGATTGTATTTGCCTTCTTTCCCACCCCTGGCTTTCCTTGAGGCCACCCCTGCATTGATGAGATCGAACACATCCACGTATTCACCCCTAAGTATCTTTTCTTTTATATCCGCAGGTACGTGCCAGGTGATCCCCGTAGATGGCGACAATGTCATTGAGGTTAAACCGAACATTAACGGGCTATATGCTAACATTTGGTGACCTGCCGACTGCACCCCAGCCCCCCCTTGAATCTGGATATTAGGTGACACAGACAAATCAACGGCGGTGTTAGCTGTTGGGGCCTGTGGTGGACACCCTAAACTCGGGTAGGCGCTCAACATTACAGGCCCCCCACTTGCCGGGTATGTCGTGGTGGGGATCATCGCGTTTACTGGACCATTACCGATTGCCTGACCATGTGAACCATATAACTGCATCCCCGGTAATTGCGCCACTCCTCCGGATTGTACCCAGACTTGCGATACTCCGCTACCCGGTTGCGCTACTACTGGAGGTAAAGTAATCTGGGAGCAGGGCGCCTCTGCATTAGCGACGAGAGCCCCCCCTATTTGTGCTGTCTTAGCAGTAACATTCTGTCCCTCAAGGGCGACCTTGTCCTTATCTGTAACCGAGCTCAAGTCAATTGTCTCTAGCATCTCCTCCTCACCTGGTGATGCTGGTTGGGGCTCGGCCACCCTGGGCCGCTTGTCCTTCGCCGCCTCTTTAAGCTTTTCCGGCGTACGCCGCGTTCTCTTGCCTCTCCCTCTTTCCTCTTGTGGGTTTGCGTCGGCTCTAGCTCCTTTTCGCATAGTCTTTAGCGCCCAATCCACGCCTCTCTCTTTTGTGAACTCCAGAAGCTCTGTAAGAGCGAGGTAATCATCTCTCTTGGCTGGGGGCTCTTTGCCCTTCTGTGCCCTTTTCGGCGGCATTCTGCACTTAAAGAAAAAAGGCGTTAGTACCGCTTAATTGCTACATGCATTCGGAGTATCCTCCCATCCCTTATGCAAAAATTCGATCCCGGTAGCTCACTGCTCCTGCGCGCTCTGTAATTACCGCTGTGCCCGAGGCCTCAAATAACATAGTGAACTGGGTATTCCCGGCCTAAACAGGGATATTGATGCTCTATCACCAAAACACCCTTGCCCCACATGCTTGCACTACAGGAAAACCACTCGCACGCCATATCGCATGCTTAACACTACTAATAACGCATCACACTGCAAGGCCCGCTAACCGTATTCCCGAGTCGGATTGACCCTCGCTAAACCACGATCCACGCGACGGTTCTACGATGACTTCTTCCAGCTACGTCCGACTCCTGGGCGGTCAGCAGGCAAAGAGGGGGTCCCCAAGATGGTTGCGGGCTTTTAAGCCTCGCGCCCTATGGCTGCTTCCGGGGCGTTACTATGACGCGCTTCCTTTGGTCCCCCCTTTCTTTCACTTCCGGGTCGGATGCCCCAGAAGCGACTCCTTGATGGTCGGCCCTTTGGCTGCCACTAACGGCGCCACGCCCTTAAGGGGGGTGGCGCCTCGCATTTTAGACAAAACACTTTGTTTGATTCTTTTAACCGCATGCATTTTAATATCTTTGTCAGTACCCATTGCGAATCGTACCCAACTATACTAGCAAACGTAAAAACTAGGAAATGAAAAAAAAATTTAAAAAAACAAACAATGACAATGGGTATAAACAATTGACTCACAACAATTTTACCTTTTTATGTTAGCATTAGTACGTTCATCTAACCCATTAGTCTGTGGGTGATATGCTGCACTTTTTGAGCGTTCTATTTGTAATAGTTTCAATAACTCTAAATTAAGCTGAAAGTGAAATATAAATAATTTTTAAAAATTTTTTTTATTAGGCATATATAGTCTCAATCAATTTCCAACAATATATTTCTGTTTTACAATCGAATGTTAGACACCTTGGAAAGCAAAAATAGAAAAACTGGTTAAGCCACATAATTATATTATTGCATTTATTGGTTTTGGAATTTAATCTGTATGTTAAAATAAAGATAGAAGCATGTTATAGTTAAAATGTAATAAGTTGCTAAGGAAATCTATTAAAAAAAACGACTAGAATTTTATCAATTTTAATGAACTCTGCTTAACATTGGCGAATGAGTAGCAATTGCTAGGCACCTTGTATTTTAATAAAAAATCAGAGCTTTTTGACACAAAAGGTTCAAAAATACTAGTAATTAAGGTGTTTAAAGTTTTTTTCTGGTACAACTGTAAATAAATATGACTGATTGCTAATTCCTGTTGTCAATTACGTAATCATTAGATTTCAAAATGTATTTAAATAATTAATTTCCATTTTTCATTTTCATGACCTTACAATAGTTTTGGTTATAATTACATACACAAATTTTGATACTGAAATACCAGTAAATGAAATATATTAAGTGATAAAATAGTAAAGAAAGTTTACTTTTTAAAATGTTACTTTTACTCCACCTGTATTGACCTTGTACACATTCCTAAACAATGCACAGAACACATTTAAAACATTTTTTTAACATTACAAATTTTCGAGGAAATAGTCAAACAAAAATTGTTAATAATCCAGATTTTGGGAGAAAGAAAAAATAATCATTTTTTACTCACATTCCTTTAATTCTGCAAAATGCTTAATGTGTTTTCTCATTTTGTATTGTATACTTACTACATTAACAAATTCACGCCCTTGGTCTGAAAGAACCCTTTTTGGACTTCCATGGCGTAAGTACATTTGAAGTAGTCTTGATGCGACATCAGCTGCAGTTTTAGATTTGACTGCAAACGCCTCCACCCACTTTGAAAAGTAATCAGTGGCCGTGAGAATGTATTTGAAACCGGTAGGAGTGGTTGGTAATGTCCCATCAAATCCACTCCTACAAGTTCCCAAACTTCTTCAACCTGTTAATTTACACATTTCAAAACATATTAATGATTGAAAACGTATTTACTGTTTATTAAAAACATTTTTAAAGTTATTCGGAATTATTAATCATTTTAAGTAGACAATCCAAATTTGAGCTACTACCAGTATACTTTCCAAATTTTAAAATAAGTGATATACTACACATAGTACATACTTTAATCGGTTTCAACTCTGCAGAAATCTGGAGTGCAAGTTGTTCTTTTTGACAGTTATCACATTCCTTTATCTATAAACGAATAAAAGATGTGTGAAATAAAAATTGCACTCCGTGTCACCCAAGTGAATCAATGTAATAAAAAAATCCTATAAAATCCTAAAAAATCTTTACGAGTTGTTGCTGTAGTAATGAAACCCTCCAATTTCTAATGAGACTCACTTATGTAATTATTATGTAACTGTTCCCTTAGTCTTTTCCCTTTCACATGACCACTTTTTAGTTGTGTTATGTGGCCTCCTTGTCAGGCGCCGGGACGCTCCTTTGCTGGAGCAGCTGTGCACATAATAAATGCTCGTAACATAACATAACATAACATAAAGCAGTAAAAAAAAAATCTTTAGAAAGAAAATGTCCTTAACAAACCACGTACTAACAGTGGTAAAGTAATTGGTTTATCTTTTCGATTGCACAAGAACCAAGTACTTAGAATTGCAAGAGCGGCTAAGACGTTTCTTGCACTGTTCACTTACCCATCTCCGCCGCATCCTTACCCCTGACTCCCTCACAGCCGATTAGGTGCTGCAGCGGGACTACTAGGAGATAAACCGCCATTTTGGGGGGATTGTGAGGGTGGCGAACTAGTTGCTGTCATTGTCCCACCCTTTTCCTGCCTTACAAATGTCCACGGACAGTCCATCGCCTCTCGCCGGACATGCTGGACAAAATGTGCCGAACGGTGGTTTTCACACCTGAAAGGACTTGGTCAGTTTGCGCCCTCTTAAGTGTCAGGATTGTATGGCCCCTCTATATCCCTTGAGTGGTCCTCGAACTTGTTTATGTGGCGTGTTCTCTCTTCCCATACCCACTAAGATAGTGGCTTCCTTTAAACTAACTGTTCAACAACAGTTAAAGATATTACAGTTGAATGTACGGTCACTAGACACGCATCATGCGGAGATACTCAACCTTAAAATTGATGAATCTCCAGATATTTTTTTCGTTACGGAAACTTGGAAGAGCGATTACATGACGGCCATTACGAACCTGGCTCTACCCCCTGATTACTCGATCTCCATGGTAAATAGAGCTACCAGAGGGGGCGGCATTGCCGTGATTACGAGATCAGTTTATTCTTGCCTCTTTGAGAAGGTTACCATGGATGGTGGGGAATGTGCACATTTTAGCATTACTGTCAACACTCACTTTACCCTCTCAGGGCTGTTAATATATAGGCACCCGGACATGCTTCCGGGTTTAAAGACTCCCTCCTAGAGATGATAGGAGCGTTTGCTGTGGGATCAGCGAACTTTAGTGTCTTTGGTGACCATAATCTTCATTTCGAGTTAGAACATGACCCTATCATTCGTGCCTTGACTGTTAATTTATATTTACAATAAGGGGTGGTGAGGGACAGAGTCTCTGAATTAAGCAGAAAGCTCTCACCCAGTCAAGAGATCAGGGCTAGATCCAACACCGTTTTTTAGCTCACTGCACCATCCCAGTTTCAGAACCTGGCTGTATGCAAATTAGTCTGTTCCTGTCCCAGTGCATGATGGGAACAGGGCAAACCAAACTACAAAAGCCAATTCTTACACTGGGAAGGAAACAAGCTCCCGGGGACCGGTTTCTGGCATTACAGCCGTCTTCGGCCCGGTTTGCTTGAATCCTGATGGTGCAATGAGCAAGGGTCTCACATCTGAGAATACCCTTCCACGCTTAGGGTGGACAAAAATATTTACAACAAGGGGTGGTGAGGGACAGAGTCTCTGAATTAAGCAGAAAGCTCTCACCCAGTCAAGAGATCAGGGCTAGATCCAACACCGTTTTTTAGCTCACTGCACCATCCCAGTTTCAGAACCTGGCTGTATGCAAATTAGTCTGTTCCTGTCCCAGTGCATGATGGGAACAGGGCAAACCAAACTACAAAAGCCAATTCTTACACTGGGAAGGAAACAAGCTCCCGGGGACCGGTTTCTGGCATTACAGCCGTCTTCGGCCCGGTTTGCTTGAATCCTGATGGTGCAATGAGCAAGGGTCTCACATCTGACTGTTAATTTAGCTGCTTTTTAGCTTCTTCAAATAGTCTGGAGCCCCACACATATAGGAGGTCATATGTTGGACCCGATCTTTACTAACATCGGGATGGCCAACACTACTATGCCCATTCCTGTAGCTTGGTCGGATCACTTTCTGGTTGACATGACTTTCTCTATTCCTACATCCACATCCGGTACTATCCAACGCTCTGTCCTTAAAAGACCGTGGCAAAAGCTTTGACTTTGACTAGAAGACTTTCACGCACTGCTAGTATCCGACCCTTTAGGCCCAGTTGATAATGTCGAGAAAGGATATGATTCCTTTTGTGCATGGCTCACGCGGGCACTGATTATACTGATACCAGCCACCTGGGTTAAAGGACATACGCAGGATGCCAATCCCTGGTATAATGACACCTTAGCGGCCCTGAAAGAGACCTGTAAAAGGCATGAGCGAGAGTGGAGGAAAGAATATTCAAAAAAGCTCATTATCTAACGGAGCTCATAGTCTACCATAGGGCCTTATGTAGGACTCGGGCGGAGTATTATGCCTCAGAGAAAAAACTTAGTTCCAATGAAGCTAAAGTAATTTTCAAGATTCTTAAGGAGCTGAGCACTAAAAAATCTCAAACTCATTTCAACGTCTGCAGCCCAATGTGAGGAAATACGAGGTATTTATCAATCCTTCACCCCTCTGAATTTCAGGACCAAAGTCCCTCCACGAGACTTAGCCCAGCTTTCCAACTGTCTGTTATCCCTGAAATTTCTTGAGAGGACTTTTACAAGTTAACTTTGTGCATCAAGTCCGGCTCTCCGGCTGATCCTCAAGCCTGCTCAGCTTAGAGACTCATTTTTGTGTTGCCTGCCTCCTCTACACAATCTCATCAATGCCTCCATTTTAAAAGCTACTGTTCCAGTTAAATGGAAGCAGGCATGGGTCTCTCCTATACTAAAAAAACATAGCTTAGACCCTTTAAAGCCGGAAAACTTCAGACCTATCTCCCTCATTCCCTGGGCTGTGAAGATTGCGGATTCCCATGTTAATTCAATCCTTACCAACGTATTGAGCGCCGATAAGATTCTGGATGAAACTCAACATGGGTTCCGCGCTGGTCATAGTACGGAGATGGCTCTCCTGGCCATGACGGAGCACCTTCGATCTACTCTTCACCTTGGTCAAACGGCCGGCACTGATCCTATTGGATCTGAGTGCCGCCTTTGACACCGTCTCCCATCAGATTTTGCTTCAACGGCATGAGAAGGCAGGGATTACGGATAAGGCTCTGGCTTGGTTCAGATCTTTTTTGACAGAGAGGTCATTCAGGGTTTCTACCCCTCCCTTTCTTTAACGGGCGCACGTTATTGAACAGGGTGTTCCTAAGGGCTCAGCACTGAGCCTCACCTTGTTCAACCTTTATGTTCAGTCACTAGCTGCGGTCGCCAAAAAATGGGACCTTACCATCGTCTCATACGCGGACGATACGCAGCTAGTGGTTGCCCTTACGGAAGGTATTGACTCTGATCTTGCAAGATTCAAAGCTGGTTTGGCTGATGTGTCAGAATGGATGACTGCTAGCTGTCTACAATTGAATGCTTCTAAGACCGAGGTGTTACTGGCAGATCATTGGTGGCCAACCACATTGTGTAGATTCCAACGCCTAAGACATCAGTGAAAAATCTGGGGGTCTGGTTAGACTCTTCCCTTAGCTTCTGTACTCACACCAAAAAGGTTGCCGCCACATGCTTTGGCATTTTGCGAAGCTTGAAACCTGTATTTGATCCGGCTACTAGGCAGCTAATTGTCCAGTCTACGTATTTGTTAGACTGGACTACGCCTGCTCTTTGCTGTTAGGTGCTAATCAAGCAGAAATTGTTCGATTGCAACTCATCCAAAATACGGCAGCCATAGCCTTAGTCTGCCTTCCCCGGTTTAGCTCCATTTCGGCTACCATCCGGAGGCTTCATTGGCTCCCGGTGGCCCAGCGTATACAATTTAAGACCCTATGTATTTCATTTAAAATTCTGAGAATTTCTACCCCCAAAATGCTTGGTTCCTCGTTGAACATGTACGTTCCCACTCGGACTCTACGCTTTGTGGGCCAAAATCTAGTTAAAGTGCCCAGGATCAAACGCAGCCGTGCAGGCGGGCGTTCCTTCCGCTTTTTAGCTGCTAAACTTTGGAATGCCCTATCAGCCCAAATCCAGGAAGTGGAAGTGCTGCTAGAATTCAGGAAACTTATCAAGACCTACCTTTTCCGCTTAGGTAAATATTTTTGTTCCTGCTTTTCTGTCTTTCAGCCCTCCTCTTTTATCTGGAATCAGCCCCAGGGCAGCTGAGCGCTCTATAAATTTATGTAACATAACATAACATTACAGGCAGCACTGTAAAGTTGTAAATGTGTTTACATTACTTAATATGTATAACATTCAAGGCTGTGTGAAAAGACCCTTATGTATGAGAAATATCATAAATAGTATTTTATATTTTTAACATTAAAGAATACATTAAATGAAAAGGGCTTATACAACCTAAATTTATAAATGATTTGAGTTTTAAATTATTAAGTTGGTAATGAGTATAAAATTAAAAACTCACCAATTTTTCAATATCTACTGTCATATTTGGCCAATGAAATCTGCTGCAAATACTTTATTTTGTTCTGTTTATCCCACTATGGCCTCCAATCATGGAAGAATGAAATTCCCCAAAAAATTTTGGGGAAGCTTCAGCACCAACAACAACTTTTGTGTTTTTTCCCTTACGATTGTAGAACAACGTGCTATCTATTAAAAAATACAACTGGACAAAGGACAAAGTTAGATTAACATGTAAAATATAAAATAATGAACAGTTTTCATCAAGTATCTCTAGTATGTAATTTCATACAAGCAATTTATGCAATGCAGCTCGCTTCGAAAATGAAAAAAAGATTAATAAAAGTTTGAAAAACACTGCTTTCTATGGGCTGATTATACTGAAGCTGATTACAAAGTAAACGTATACAAATCTGACCAAGGGTCGTTGCCTTGATGGCCACAAATATCAATTGGCTGTTCGGTTTACTTTAAGACCTACTCCTTACTATGTTGGAAGTTGTATAATAAAGATGAAACTTATTGCGGCTGGCTTGTGACGGGCTAGTTGAATCTGTTGATGAGTTGTGCATCAGTATGTAATTTTAAAGATCAGGCATTTAGGCAAATAAAATTAAAAAAAATTAAAAATCTAATGCATGTTAGTTACATGTTTTAGTTGGGATCACGAAATATATGTTTGGAACACTTTATTCGCCATTAATTTGCAGGGTCTGCTCAGACGTGAGTCCCTTGATCAATTTTGCACCTGATTAAAGCAAGCCTGGATGTTAAAGGATGAAATGCCGGAAAGCGTTTCTAGAAATATTGTTTCCGTCCCGGGAAGACATGGATTGGCAGTTCGGGCTGGACTGTTCCCAAGAGGCAAAGGGTCAGACTGATTTGCATATGGCCATGTCTGAACTGGGGTGGCAGAGTGGGCTAAAGAGCAGTGATGGATCAAACCCTGATCTGTTGACTGCGTGTGAGTGTTGGATTGGTTCAGATGCTGCGTCCAAGTACACCCCCTTTTGTATCAGTGTGTTCCAATGGGCTAAATGTGGTGCACCGAGAGATGGCAGCCACAGGGTGCATAGCTGTGGTCAACCTTAACACAAAAACAAGCCAAATATGAGAAACTACAAGGCGACCAGGCAGTGTTAATAGG
Source organism: Lissotriton vulgaris (assembly GCF_964263255.1). Taxonomy (NCBI): domain Eukaryota; kingdom Metazoa; phylum Chordata; class Amphibia; order Caudata; family Salamandridae; genus Lissotriton; species Lissotriton vulgaris. The sequence goes on from NW_028242809.1 coordinate 602,477, forward strand.
CATTGTAATGGCCCGATTGAGACCGAGAAGCATTTGTGTTTTGAACCCTGGACAAAGTCTGTGCAATTTGGAAGGTATTGAGCTGAACATCGAAATATAGTCCATCCTATTTTGAAATGTAAACATAATCACTAGGCATTCAATGGAAACACCCATTTTGACATTTTAACATCGATTAGTAGACCACATAAACCTATCTTTTTTTTGTCAAACAAGTACAGAGAATGTATTTGAAAGTTATAGATTACATTTTTACTAATAAAGGAAATATTTAAATAAACTAGTAATACCTTTTATGGAGTATTTTTTAGAATGTTTACGGTATTTTAGTGAAACCTTCTGGATAAACAGTACTGCGCACATAATCCCAAAGCTCTTTGTATTTTGTGACATCCATTACTCCCTAAAGACATTTTAAAAAGTTTCAGTTAGAATAACATCATAGATAGCAGTAAACAAATTTTCAGGGATCACATTTGTATCTACTATAGATACCTTTGTCGAGGATGTTTCAAAAGATACACAACAAAAAGTAGAAAAAACATAGATCAGAATTTTTCATTTTGCGAGCTCACCCATAGATGACAAACATTTAGAAAAAAAACGTAAACCAGCCTATCATTGTAATAAACATTGTATTTAATTTTGCACGGAATTTAAGAACAGCAAAGTGGCAGTGAAAAGGATACAAAGTGAGCCTTTACATGCAAGTCAACGAGACTTCAAGTGGACGTCATGTAATTTTAATTGAAATCTCTAATCTTTTTGAAAAACACAGATTTATGTTTTGTCTACAAATTAGTGCTCTAAAATGTAGTTGAAAAGCTTGAGAGGAACTACATTGAACTTGAAAAGTGTAACACAGGTAACAATATTGATTGTAAGTGGAAAAAGCCGAGCCAAGAGAACACCATAATTAATAATAAATTAACTATGATGCAAGGGAAAAAAAATTCCACTAGTAACCTAAGGGTATCCGATTTAATGTAGTATAGACCCCAACATTAACAACTTTCCGCCTTGAGACCGTTATTTAAAAATAGATTTAGGGATGATTGCGAATGAATATTACTGAGTAGGAGGATGTAACTTATCAGAACAATCATGAATTATTCTGCAACCTTATGGATACCTCCGAACATCAAGGCAGTATCACAAGTGTTAACACCAGTTGAGAGTAAAAAAAGGCAGCTTCCGGACCGGTACAAAAAATACATGGATATCTGTGCATAAATTTTTGGTGTTTTGTACCACCAACCTTCATTTCTGCCATCCAAAACTCGCTTTGACCATTAAAGGAAGGACATTGACGACTCAGGTGTAGATACCACGGCTTTTGTGCTTTGAAAGAAAACTTATAAGGATGTCCAGCCCACCTGAACCACATCAGCCAAAAATGATGATCTGTCAGTAACATCTGAATACAGCAATACTTTAACCACAGGGTATATGGACGTATGCACCTGAAATCGAGACCTAAATGGTGAGTGAGGCAGGGCATGGCTCCGAGGAGAGTATTGATCAGACAGCAGATCTGTTACAGATTTGTTAAAACCATGATGATATCTTGCTCACCATATTTGTGTAAAAGTATACTGCATGTATGGCTCTGAGACTTGGTAAACCTCTCTACTTGGAGGTTACACGCGGAAAATGTGCATAATGCACAATAACGGTCAACAATTAGAAAGTGTCACTCACCACCTAAGTGGACTCTAAGATGGCTGATTTCAAGGCAATATTTATCTGTGATACTAAAAAAGGAGATAAATAGTTCAAGGATGGTGTGACTAGATAAACTATATTGACACGGCGAGTCAACTACAGAAAATACGTGATATGGGGGCTGAATTCAACTCCTTGTTGAGAAAAAAGTCAGCATACACCCTATCCAGGTTGACGCACATGGAATTCATTTTTAGATTAAATTAGAAAGCAGCAGTGTATGCAAAACATTATTGAACATTGATGCTTAAATTATGCACTATGTTAATGGAGATGGCGAACGCGGAAGCTGACCTGTGTGGGTGAGAGACAATTTACATTATAGTTCCTGTAGCTCCTGAATGCTGAATATTACTGAACACGTTCAAGTACCTCAACCAAGGAGCAAATGTCTATCAAATGCTCCTCTCCAAGTGTGTTTTTGGCACAGTGCCTTCTGGCAGGGCCATTCACAAAGTCCATTCTCTAACAAGTGTGCAGGAACATCAGAAGACACTTCAGGACCACAATAAGTTTTTGAAAAAAGTACTGTACCGGATGTTCAACCTACCAGTTCGTACCTACATTGGTGTGGAGGTAGACGACTTGGAAATTATTCATACAAACACATTGACAAGGTGTGACTGGAGAGAGTGCAAATTATATATGTAGTTGCAGAATACAACATTTTATACTCAATTTACTTCTTTAAACTTGGCCGCATGATTATTAAATAAATGTATGAAGGTAAATTTTTTCACGTACTTTACTCAATTTGAACCTCAACGATAATTTACGTTCTTGATATGATATATTACATTAATATAAATGAAATTTCTGATCTGTTGCAAAAAATGGCTATGTTTCCAGCAACACTCGACCAAGTGGAATTTATCAGCAACATCTTTCTGGTAAGGAAGCAGGATATGTTCTATCACCCTTTGTTGAACGGATGTGGCATTTTCCAACTTTTAACAATTAAAAGTATAAATGTGTTCATTAAACATAATCAAGGTCAATACTGGACGGTCTGACAGGAACTTAAGGATGCATAACTTACAATCCTATTATTCCTATCAGTCAAAGATGTTTTTGACCTTTTCAGTGGAACACATTTATAGTCGTGTTCTCCTTGCTTACTTTAGGACTTGCCTAAGTTCTGTGTTGCATCAACAAGGTGATGAATCCGTTGATAGATTTAAAGTGGACGGGTTGATCCTGGTCGTCCATGAGGACATTACTCTCATAATGAACCCATGTCATCAATGCTTTCATGTTAAACTGCAAAAAATGGTTCTGGTGTACTATTCCAAGTTACATGTCAGAACCTCTAAGAAGAGGAAATTCTTGGTAGATTAAGTCTGCGCAACTGTGTGCCTCACAAATCTAAATTTGAAAAAGAGCAGACACAAAATGAGACGTACAGTAGCCCAACAGATCAATATCTGTTGGCCATCTGTCAATCAATCAATCAATCAAGGCATTTATAGAGCGCCCTACTCACCCGGAGGGTCTCAAGGCGTGGGGGGGGGGGGGGGGGGGTGGGGTGCCGCTACTGCTCGAACAGCCAGGTCTTGAGCTTCTTCCTGAAGGAGAGGTGGTCTTGGGTCAGGCGAATGTCGGGAGGGAGGGTGTTCCAGGTCTTGGCGGCCAGGTAGGAGAAGGACCTTCCTCCTGTTGTTGCTCTTCGGATGCGGGGGACGGCAGCGAGGGCATGGTTGGTCGATCGGAGGTGGCGTTTGGGAGCGTAGAAGTTGAGGCAGTTGTTGAGGTAGCTCGGGCCTTGGCCGTGTAGGGCTTTGTGTGCGTGGGTGAGGAGAAGGAAGGTGATTCTCTTGTTGACTGGGAGCCAGTGCAGGTCTCTCAGATGTCCGGAGATGTGGCTGCGTCGGGGGATGTCGAGGATGAGTCTGGCTGAGGCGTTCTGGATCCGCTGGAGTCTCTTCTGGAGCTTGGCGGTGGTTCCGGCGTAGAGGGCGTTGCCGTAGTCCAGTCGGCTGGTGACGAGAGCCTGGGTGACCGTCTTCCTGGTCTCGGTGGGGATCCACTGGAAGATCTTCTGTAGCATGCGCAGGATGTTGAAACAGGACGCGGAGACGGCGTTGACTTGTCTGGTCATGGAGAGGGAGGAATCCAGGATGAAGCCCAGGTTGCGTGCGTGGTCTGTCGGTTTGGGTTCGGTGCCCAGGGCGGGGGGCCACCAGGAGTCGTCCCAGGCGGAGGGCGAGGAGCCCAGGATGAGGACTTCCGTCGTGTCTGAGTTCAGCTTCAGGCGGCTGGTCGTCATCCACTCGGCTACGTCTTTCATCCCTTCGTGGAGGTTGGTTCTGGCGGCGGCGGGGTCGTTTGTCAGGGAGAGGATCAGCTGGGTGTCGTCTGCGTAGGAGATGATGTTGAGGTTGTGTTGGCGTGCGATGGCCGCAAGGGGGCTCATGTAGACGTTGAAGAGGGTGGGGCTGAGTGAGGAGCCCTGAGGAACGCCGCAGATGACTTCCGTGGCTGCAGATCTGAACGGTGGTAGGCGTACTCTCTGTGTCCTTCCAGCGAGGAAGGAGATGATCCACTCCAGAGCCTTTTCCTGGATTCCGATGTTGCTGAACGGTGGAACTCCGAACGTCATAAAGACAGGCAGTATTTACGGCTCCCCTCGAGAACATGGACCTTCATCTCCGTAACTGTTTGCATAGAAGTCAAAAGTATTCAGTTTTTAATGCCACTTTAGTAGGAAGCCAAAACACATCTTAAACGGTGATTGCCCAACATGTAGGCATTGATTTGTTGGGGCATTTCCAAATGCCAACACGACCTGGTGTCAAAATCAGAGGCCAGAGTTTCAAGCTCGGATGCTTGGCGCATGGCTATATTTACCAGCCAAAAATATTATTCATCAGAACTGTTTTCACCCAAAAAAATTATTTAATTAAGGGCAGGATTGTAATGTGTCAATATTTTGAACAGGTACAAGGCACAATAATGTGTCATTCTCAAAATAAGCATAGTGACAGCGAAACCGTTACTAACACATCTAAGCGGTATGTGATGCACAACGCTGTCTTATCTGTTGCAATATCTATGTGAAAACTGCTGTCCAAAAATATTTAGATTTTTTTTAACACATTCGGTGTCCACCTAAAAAATTGCTAAATGCTTATCGAACAATTTATCAAGCATAGCATTCTTTGGAAAATAAACCTCGTGGTGTTCTAAGAACAAAATTCACATTGGAGGATTTCTGGAAATATAGCTTTGATTTCTGTAATGGATGACAAAGTGTAGATATATCACAGTTTTCCCCAATGAATACATTTCGTTTTTTTGCATTGATTCATGTTTGGCGAGTATGGTTATGCATTACCAAATCTTTTGACACTGATAATGATTGTTAACACAAGTGAGGACATTGCTGGCGGATCAGACGGCGATGCCCACAATTTGGAGGTCACAAGTATGGTTTGCATTAATAGTGAAACTTTATTTGAGGTGTACAATCGGCCTTCCCCAAATTAAGATTCTCATACTGTATCCTAAAGGAAATCCCAATCACCTCCTTCTCACCAGAGTTCTTTACATTATAGGCTTGCGAGTAACAGGAAACGTAGTAAAGCGTCAGGGCTTTATCAACAGAATACCCAGAGTTTGGAAAATGTGGGGAATAGAGCACACCCACAAGAGATCCGGCTACACATGGTGTACATGTGTGAGTTGGTGTGTTCAACAACAGATGAATCCAATAGTGGAGAATGTTGTGTATGTCTTAACGTATTAGCCACTTTTGCAAAGGAAAGATTAGCTTACGTGTAAATAAACACGTAATGGATCACGAAATTCAGCTGGACATGTTCTAGTAGAATCAAATAGAAGCGGGGATCATCCGTTTATGTGCAAAGTAATACGAATAATCAGACTATCTATGCCTCACGTAAATTGGGATTTTAGGCAATAGGATGTTAAGGAAAATATATAATTCTTTTAAAATATGAAAACTATTAATTACTTACACAGAAAAATAAATCTAATAAAAAGTGGCAGCTGGTTGTTATCATGCTGCAGGGTTTGCAATGCAATTTATTAGGATCTTAATCGAATATGCTACTTACCAGTATGCATCTGTTCTTGGCATGTAGGGCTGCTGACATTCATATCTGTGCATTGATCGCCACCTAGTGTTGGGTCCGGATGATTGCACATTGTTGTCCTGGAAGAGCCTTCGAAGTATCACAAGATAGGTGGCTCCTCCCCTTGACTACAGTGCGCACGGGCATCCTCTCCATCCTCAGATTGTTTTTCGCCATTGTGGCAGAGATGGAGTGTAATACAGTGAGTGATGTCCATGCTACATAGTAATTCTGAATGCTACAGCGGCTACAGGCACCGGGGGAGGAGGGTGGGCGATATGAATGTCAGCAGCCCTACATGCCAAGAACAGATGCATACTGGTAAGTAGCATATTCGGTTCGAGGCATGTGGGCTGCTGAATTCATATCTGTGCATAGATTACATAGCAGTCCCTCTTGTTAGCAGCGGCTGCCAGTGCCAGCTGCAGCAGTCTGAAAAAGAGTTTTGAGAACAGCCTGTCCTACAGCTGCCTGCTGTCTTGAATGTACATCTACGCGGTAGTGTTTCCTAAATGTATGTGTAGTGGACCATGTGGCTGCTTTACATATCTCTTCTAAAGGAATATTCCCCAGGAAAGCCATGGATGCTCCTAACTTACGTGTGGAGTGTGCTCTTGGAGGAATGGTTAATGTGCGTTTAGCCTTTGCATAGCAAATCTGTATACACTTAACGATCCATCTGGCTATTTCAGCTTTGGAAATGGGGTTACCTCTGTGCTGTGGAGAAAAGGCAACAAACAGTTGTTTTGTCTTCCTGAAATCCTTTGTTCTGTCTATATAGTACATAAGAGCCCTCTTGACATCAAATGTGTGTAGAGATCTCTATGTGACATTTTCCGGATTAGGATAGAAAACTGGCAGTTCTATGATTTGGTTCATGTGGAACTGCGAAATCACCTTAGGCATGAATGTAGGGTTGGTGCGTAGTACAACTCTATTTTTGTGGACCTGTATGAATGGCTCTTAAATGGTTAGTGCCTTGAGTTCAATAACTCTTCTTAGTGAGGTAATAGCTACTAAGAAAGCAACTTTCCAGGTCAGAAATTGAATCTCACAAGAGTGTAGAGGTTCAAAAGGTGGTCCCATCAGTCTGGTGAGGACCACATTCAGGTTCCAGACTGGTGAAGGTGGGTATCTGGGAGGGATCGCTCTTTTGAGTCCCTCCAGAAAAGCTTTAATGGCAGGCACTCTGAATAGTGAGAGGTGCTGCCTGTTCTGAAGATAAGCTGCTATTGCGGACAAATGTATACGAATGGAACTGTACGCCAGATTACATCTGTATAAGTGCAACAAATAACAGATAATGTTTTGAATAGATGCATCCAGTGGGTTAATGTCATTATTGGTACAATATATGACAAACCTTTTCCATTTAGCCGCATAATATGCTCTGGTTGTGGATCTTCTTGCCTCCTTGATGATGTTCATACATTCTGGTGGCAAGTTGAGGTAGCCACATTTTAAGACTTCAGGAGCCAGATCGCCAGGTTGAGCTGTTGCGGATCTGGGTGCTGAATTTCGCCATGGCTCTGCGTTAAAAGTCTGGGTGTTAGCCGCAGTCTTTGATGCGGTACCATGGAAAGTTCTACTAGCGTGGTGTACCATGGCTGGCGTGCCCACGTTGGAACAACCAGGAGGAGTGTCATCGAGTGTTGCTTCAGCTTGCGTGCCACCAGCGGTATTAGAGGTGCTGGGGGAAAAGCGTACGCAAACCTGCCTGACCAGTTCATCCATATTGCATTGCCCTGTGACTGCGGATGTGGGAACCTGGCAGCGAAGCTTTGGCATTTTGCGTTTTCCCTTGTGGCCAATAGATCTATCTCAGGATGACCCCATTGCTGGAAGTACGGTTGGAGTACTGATGGATGTATCTCCCACTCGTGCATCTGGTGGCTGTGTCTGCTGAGCAGATCCGCCATCTGGTTGTCTTTGCCTGGGAGGTGTTCCGCCATGAGGAAGATGTTCCTCTGAATGGCCCACTTCCATATGCTCTGAGCCAGATGAGACAACTGTGGAGAGTGTGATCCTCTCTGCTTCTGTATGTAGTACATGGCAGTCATGTTGTCCGTCCGGATCAACACGACCTTGTTGCACAGTTGTTCTTTGAAAGCTTTCATTGCCATGAAGATTGCCATCAATTCCAGAAGGTTGATGTGCATCTTTTTCTGCTGTGTCGTCCATAGTCTCTGCACTGTGTAATGGAGTACATGAGCTCCCCATCCTTGGAGAGATGCATCCGTTGTCCGTATTATTTGTGGTACAGGCTCTTGGAACGGTCAGCCCTTGCAAACGTTTTGTGGGTTCCACCAATGCAGAGAGTTGTATGCCCGACCGCTCACCAACACTAGGTCTTTCCATTGTCATTGAGCCTGATTTCACTGACGTGCTAAGCACTCCTGAAGCGGGCGCATATGTAGTCTCGCGTGTGGGACTATGAAGATGCAGGAGGCCATCATGCCTATCAACTGCATGAACACTTTTGCTGGAAGCGAGTGTTGGGGTCTGAATTTCTGTATCAGCAATTGCATACTGTTTATCCTCACTGAATTTGGCTGAGCTTTGGCTGCCAGAGTGTCTATTTTCGCGCCCAGGTACTGTCGCACGTGGGAGTGGGCTGAAGATGTGACTTTGAATAATTCAGCGAGAATCCCAGACTGTGAAGAAGATGAATGGTGTGGGACATGTAGCTGGCACACTGCTGGGCCATCTTTGCTTGAATAAGCCAGTCGTCCAGATAAGGGTAGACATGTATGTGCTGTCTCCTTAGGTGTGCTGTTACTGTCGCCAGGCACTTTGTGAACACCCTGGGTGCCGTCGTTACTCCAAAAGGGAGGACTTTGAACTGATAATGTTGGTTTTGAATAGTGAACCTGAGATACTTTCTGTGTGATGGGTATATGGAAATACGCATCTTTCAGATCTAGTGTTGCGAGGAAGTCTCCCTGACTGAGTAACGGTAGAACCTGCTGTAAGGTGAGCATATGAAAATGCTCTGACAGAATGTATCCGTTTAGAGGCCTTAGGTCAAGTATGGGTCTGAGAGACCCGTCCTTTTTGGGTATTAAGAAATACAGAGAGTACACCCCTGAGCCTTGGTCTTCTACAGGCACGAGCTCTATGGCTCCTTTTTGCAGCATGCTGATGACCTCCTGCTGCAATAAGTGTAAGTGCTCTGCGGACATAGGACGGTGTCTTGGTGGTATGTTGGGTGGAGTGGATGTAAGCTCTAGACAATACCCGTACTGGACAATGTCTCTCACCGACCTGTCTGTGGTGATGGATTTCCAGACCGGCAGGAACTGTTGCAGTCTCCCCCCGACAGGTGTTATATATGGTCGGGGGCAGTGATAGGGCGTCACTGTTTGTTATTGGCAGAGGATCTGGAATTGTTGTTTCCTCTTCCTCTGCCCTTGATGTTGTTTCCACGATATCCACCCCTGTTGTGTTTATTGTAGGTGGTTTGTGTACCTCCTTTATTATACTGTGTCTGCTGTGTGTTTTGGCCTCTTGAAGGTCCTCTATTATTGGAGCGACAAAAAGAGCCACCCCGAAACTACTGTGACTGCAGAGCACCCATAGACTTTGCAGTCTTGGTGTCTTTTTTAATCTTTTCAAGGGTGGTGTCAACCTCAGGTCCAAATAAGTAGTCCAGGTTAACTGGCTGATTGAGGATAGTTGTTTGTATCTCTGGTTTGAATCCCCAGATTCTTAACCAGGCATGTCTTCTTAACATGATGCTAGTGTTAATGGCTCTGGCTGCAGTATCAGCTGCATCTAGCGCGCACTTGAAGGAAGCATTGGTTATAAGCTTTCCTTCTTGGATTAGCAGCTCTGCTCCCTCCTTGTACTGATCTGGTAGGTGTTGCAACAGTGTCTCAAGGGTATCCTAATGGGCCCTGTCATATCTGGCTAAGAGTGCCTGAGTGTTGGCAATGCACCAGATGTTAGCTGCCTGCGCTGCCACCCTTTTTCCCAAAGTTTCCAGTACTTTCGACTCCTTGTCAGGAGGAGGAGCATCACCTGTAGTTTGGGAGTTTGCTCTCTTGCGTGCATTAGAAAAAACTAATGAGTCCAATGGCAACTGTCCTCTTATGTAAGTAGGGTCCACAGGTGCCGGTCTATATTTTTTTTCAATTCTAGGGTTTAATACCCTTGCTCTGGTGGTCTCTTTAAAAATGTCATCAGCATGCTTAAGGACTCCTTTCAGCATGGGCAGAGTCTCGACGGTTCTTTCCGAAGTGGAAAAGATGTCGACCAGAAAATCTTCCTCAATAGGGTCAGCATGTAGTTGCACATCATGGTTACCCGCCGCTCTTTCAATAAGGGCGTTAAAGGCAGCAGTGTCCTCAGTAGGAGAAGTTTTTACATTGTATGTATGTGTGTCAGGGGCATTCTGTGAATCTCTTGGCTCAGCTGGGTCTGCCCATGGTTGGTTCTGCTTGTCGGGATCAGTGTCCACATGATAAGTGTCACCCTCATTATCGTCATCCCCTGCATTCACATCTGAGTATGTGGGTGAAAAAGAGTGAGGTTCTTGTCCATAGGATTGCAGAGGTTCCACAAGAACTGGTGATGTGGTGGAATCCCTCTTCTTCTTTAATGGAATCTTATATGACTCCATTGGTGTTTATGGTATTATTTTCCTCTTATACATGGATAGTCTACCAGTGTCCGAGTCGATGAACTGCCTCGACTCCTGTTCTTCAGGCTCTTCTGTAGCCCCTAGTCCCATCGACACTCCTTTAATGGCTCCGATACCCTTTTTCGGTTCAAACATTTTCGGTCGCACCATTGGTGGCAACCCGAATTTGATTGGTGTCGATGCGGTCTGAATTTTGCCAACCAACTTCGGGGTTGGGGCCTTCTTTGGTCCGACCGTTGCAGCCTTTTCTTTGATGCATTGGAGGGACTCTGACACCTGTTTTGATATGAATGGGATCGGCTGCATCGACTCGACAGGGTCCTTGGAGCCAGTCTTTGTCTTGGTCTCGGGCCTTGTCCGAGGATTGACCCCCTCTCTCTGTTCGAGCCTTTTGTCTGTGTCTACTCTTTTTGACCTTGGTCTTCGGTGCCCCAACCTTCGGCTCGATTACCTTTTTGAACTTCCCGGGATCGACGGCCTTCTTCTGTTTCTTCGGCTCTGAGGGGTTTGAGGCCTTGGAACCGACCAGAGTTAGTTGCACTTTCGGTTTCGTTTTTGGTAGTGATGCTTTTGGTTTCGATTTCTTTGGATCGACCGATGGCATTTTCGATACCGATGGCTCTTTATATATGTCAGTAGCCAGGCCTTTATGCGGGGCTGTAGAACGATTCAATAGATCTGGGGTAAGGCCTCGTGGCGATCCCTCGACCTGAGACTCATCGAGTGCTTCATCGTCGGCCCCTGTATCAACGGTTGGGCCTAGCTCCTCGCCTGAGCTATCTTCTACGGCCCCAAGGGCCTCTGCGTCATCTCCTACCTTATTGACGACACTTTCTTCTACTTCCAACATTTCTTCATCTTCGGCGTCATACTCTGAGTCATGCTCTGAAACAGGATCCGAGTGTTCTTCCCGATCCTCCAGATCAATGACCTCTTCGTCTTCAGTCCCGAAGATGTTTTCTGGATTAGGCACTGATCTCTGCGACTCCAATCGAGCTGCGCCTCGAATCCGAAGAGTTTTCTTCGACCTGAACTGGGCACAGGCCATACAGTTGGCTTCGTTGTGATCCGGGGACAGGCACTTGTTGCACACAGGGTGGACATCGATGTGCGCGTATTTTGCATTGCAAAGTGGACACCTCTTGAATGGGCTTCTTTCCATTGTAGATCGAAGATTGGGTCAAGCGTGGAAAGAAAACCGTCTGATTCTTCGATATCCTCTCGAAGCAAAGTTACCGGTACTGAACGAAACGATACCGACGCTGTCGAAAGCCTTTTGGCTTTGTAGAAAGTTTTCCTAACTTGAACTAAGATAGTAACATTCGAACCCAATGGTGGAAAAAAACAATCTGAGGATGGAGAGGATGCCCATGCGCACTGTAGTCCACGGGAGGAGCCACCTATCTCGTGATACTTCGAAGACTCTTCCAGGACAACAATGTGCAATCATCCGGACCCAACACTAGGCGGCGATCTATGCACAGATATGAATTCAGCAGCCCACATGCCTCGAACGTTAGTGTTTTGTCTACAAAGAAAGTAATTTTTTATATAGTTTAAAGACCTAAGTGAAAATAATATAATGTATATGATTAACCATTTCATAATGTCTATTAATTAGATGTGTTGAGAGTACTCTCGACCGATGAAGCTGCGAGAGTAAAAACACGTCAACAATGAGTAAGACAACTGATAATTCCTCTGAATAAAAGACACAATGGAATGACATTGCCAAATATTTAGATATGGGTTTGCTTGGATATGCAGGAGTACAGAAGCAACACCACTACAATCATTGATTATTGTGTCAGTTGAGGACTGTCATTGTAAGCTTTGTCAATGTGGGTGCGGCTGTAGGCTATCCTTATTCTTGCAGACTGGTACTCTGAGTCCAAGTGTTTTAAATTTGTATTTACTTCCTGTATTATAAGACTGGATTCTTTGGTGGTGTACAAGCTTTTAAAAGAGAAAAAAAACTCAATTTCTGATTCACCCAAAAATGTTTCTTGTAAAGACAGTTTTACATTATTTTAATGATGCATCATGTGATGGGAGAATGGAGATAACAACCACCTCCCCACACGTCTCCTGGGGAACAACAATTGCTTCAATGGCATACGATGCGATCAGGCATACGGCCGGGAGCACGAATACATTGTGTTCCCACGGATCAAAGCATTGCTCTATGGGGAACTAATTAGCCACACTGTAACACACGGACCTCCTTTTGTAGAATTGTTGGTTGGGAGACACTGGATGTTCAAATAAAAGTACAACACTGATGCCCTTCTGGAAAAGGTACACTGCCTATTCAACAATCAACATCCATTATAGAGTGGAACATACAAGTGCACTAATTGCTCTGCGGTTTGAAATATTACAGTTTACTAGTCGTACTTTTTTTAAACCACAAATTATTGTTTCTATTGATCGATATACCGTTTGAAGGAATAAGTTAAAAAGGATGCATTGATGGCTCACAAAGTGCTAACTATATCAACAATACCAGACACAATAAATCAAATTTGTTTACTATTTTGCAAATATCTAAATCCCAGTACTGGCATACATAGCGTGCTTCCTCCAAACGCAAACATGTCCACATTGAGAGGTGTAACCATTTGACTTTTCTCTCAAAATCTTGTCATGCCTGATGAACTCCAAATATTTTCCGTATATTGTGCTTAAAATAAATATGACTTTGGGATTGGTTGTTCCCCTTAGTTGTCTAGCCATTTTAGGGGGGAGAATGTAGGTTTTGTTGGATGCTTCTCGTACTGACTGTTGTTAATATGGACAGCTATTGTCCAAATAAAACATTTCGGCAGCCTGGAAGGGCTCGGCATCTGCACCTGTGTCACATTTGCATAAAGCGGTGGACTGGAGCTCCGTTCAGCTGCAATCGGTCTATGACTCAAGAGGCTGTCCAGCTAAATGTGAGCGGATAAGGAACAGGCAATAGAGCTTCAAAGATTGAGTTTCCATTGACGGCGGAGAGGCAGGCTTAGAGGGTCAATGTAGATAAGTCTTGGTACATGGCCAGTGTTCCAAAAACAAAATAAATGTTTAACAATTTCGAATATGTAATATCATAAGTAGGTACATCCAGTATTTGTAAAGTGCAAAAAGCTAGACGTAGGTATACCGGCTCTGGGGGCCATTGTGAAGGTTAAGAAAGCTGATCATTGTCACATTGTGCATGGCTGACCAGCCGCAGTTGCAAGGGAACTATGCGTGAGCTCCATATTCAAACGTCTGTTGAAATGCCCACGCCGCTGCTCCGCTAACTTGAATATGTACTTAAACTACATGTTTGCATGGCCAAACAAAATGTTTTTTCGAAAAATATTGAATTATTAAGTTACTATGATATACAATTATTAAAATATATCAATTATTAAAATATATCAATTATAACAAACACGCTTGAGGGAACACCTATAGATCTTATCAATTATTTGTAAAAAAATGTAAAATAGTGATTTTTACGTATTTGTTTTTTTACAAAGTAAACTCATCCCCATCATTAAAGTTTTTTTTTTTTTTCAGGTAAATCCTCAATTTCGTCTGAAAGTATTTCTATTGGATTAGATTCCGGATATTCATGACTGTCCATGGTTTCTGGAAAGTAAATTTGTTATTTGTAGAAAGATACTACCGATGATATACGTTATTGTGTAAAATGAGACACATTTATATAAAACATCAACACAAACAGAAAGAGCTTTCTTTCCATAAATAACAACTCAGTTTAGAAAATCAGCATTTATATTGCAAATCCACCTCATATTTTTCTCACAAACAAAACATTGTCCCCCAAAAAAATTACATAACATAATATTTTCTGGCAAAAATAAATTATGCGTTCTCTTTGTTAACTTACTACCTTAGAAACAAGTCCTGAGCACTTTGCTCAGGGTGATGGTATATAATTCGAACTAATTTGCAAATTAATAAATGTAAATACAAAAAACATACCTTTCAGTGATTTGCTGATGTCGCTCGACTTATAAGGCCTCAACATGTCCACGTTGTGTGTTGTAACCAAGGCAATTTTTCTAGAACCAAGCAAACGTACACGTTTTCCTTGAATTTCTGAAATGGTATATGGTCCAGTAAATTTATGTTCTAAGACTCCTCCATTCAGTAGCACTGAATGTCCTTGTGTGAATGTACAAGGCTTATTTTTTTGTGCAGCTCTCTTTTTAAATTTTTCTTGTTGTTTTTCCTGCGCGAGCACAATTATTTCTTTGGTCTGCTTATGCAAATCTTCTCTTTGTTTTTCCTTTTGGTTGATGATGCATGCATATTCTGCTTCCATTGGTAGTATAAAATCAAGCTATGAAAGGAAAAATTAAACTCGATCGCTATTTTTCATAGTTATGATGTACCAACGCTTTTGAAGATTTTTTCAAATACCTTAACATTTGAAAAATATGCATAATGATAATTATTTATCCATAAATATAATCAACTATTTTCATGAAAAAAAATTAAAATCAAACAAAAATAATGATTAGTTTCCAAAGACATATTATTCTAATACAGAAATAAGCAATATAAATAATCTGGAATACTTTTTAAAAAAATGTCATTAGAAAGCAAGTAAATCTAACTCTAAACAAGAAGCAGACTGATTTAACAAAAGATTAATGATCGAGGCAGAAAAAAAAATCGACTATGTTTACTGGAGGACATTGTCGTAATCACTTGGGCCATTCGGATTTCAAGTCCAAGTAATTGATATGTTACAGAATAGCTATCATGGATTTCGGCTCAGGTAAAAATTAAATCAAAGTTGTCAGGATCGAAAATAATAATACGAGGGACTAGACTGGGCTGTCCATTGTCCCAGTTGCTTTTTACTTTTTTTAACAAGCCATTTGTAATCAAAATAAGAAATAATGCCGCTATCCAACACCCTATCCCCTGGATGGCGAAGCTTAAAGTCTTTGCCGATGACATTGTTTAATATCTGTTGCATTATAAAAAAAATATATAAAGTATACTAAGGAGACTAAAGAATATGAGCATGTTGTGGTCTCAATTTGAGGACTCTAAAAGAAATGCTAACAAAAAAGATGTCCTTGCTCCTAATAACAATCTAAATCATTGTCCTTAATTTTTACGGGTTCAAGCTGCTCATCAAGATCCAATCCGATATCTTGGGATATTTGTGAGTAGCGAATACCACCTGCTATATGTTCTGAATTGTATAATAATGAAAAATAAAATTAACAGACTTTTAGATCAATGGCTTCTACTGCCTCCTTAGTTAGTATGCAGGGTATCACTAGTTAAAATATCGATACTACCGCTGCTCATATTTATTTTTAATATTGTTCCAAATAAGATCAATGTTTAATTGCTTAATGAATTTGAAACAATCGTCACAGTTTTTTTCACGGGGAAAAAAGAATCCAGGGTCAAGCTGCCAGTGGTACAAATATCTTCCTACCAGGGGGGCCTTACTTCACAACATTGAAGAACATAATTTGAGGACGCTTTTTTCGATAGTGGCGGGATTGATGGGAGTAAAATATACGCGATAGCTTCTTACTTTAAAAAATGTTGCAAAAAATAGGTTCTCAAAATCAAGTGTTTTTAAAAACTTATAAGCTTCCAAATAAAAGAGATAAGACGATGAGGTAATATTCTTCCAGAATTCAGTATTTTTTTTAAAAGGCCGGCTAATCAGGCTTACCTTATTTAAGTCTAAGGGAATGTACTAGTCTGGGCCTCCAGATAAATTTGAGTCACATAAGAAATTTTGATATTTGTGGACTAAGAGAACTGGGACACTTTGTTATACTAAATGCAGTGTTGTGTTTACTTCAGGAGCCTCGGCGTGGGCGGAGCCTTCACAAACAGCCCCGGCCGGTCCCGACTTTAATTTATTTAGACCAGTCTCCTCCGGTCGATCACTTCCCGCTGTCATTATCTTGGCCATTCCTTCACAGCTGTAATATGGCTACAAACCTCTGACTTAGGGTGGCCCGTTTTTACCGTTATCGTTTGGCTTAATTGTTAACCAGTTCGGGTTTTACATTGCCCGATCTGCGGATCGTGCCTTTAATTCATTCAGACAGTTTTGGTGAATCCACTTCAGGTTTTCTTTTCTAATCGCCCGGAAAGCCTGTCCCGCCCTTAATTGGAGAGTGGGTGTGTTTCCTCCCTGTTTTAAATCGCTGGAGTACTGACTTGGTTTTTGCGGATTGCAGAAACGTTACATCCACGCCCGGAGAGACTGCTTTGAAATCGTATAGGAGCCCCTCGCGCCCATTCTTGAGGTAAGCCCACCACATGGGGGGGCCCCCCTTAATGTTCTCTGGGGATATTATTTTTTTTCTTAAAAAGGAACCCAGTCTGCGTAGTTTCTTGGGCTTTGGCGATTTATCCGAGCTCTCGATTCTTTACACGCTGTGTGTTAAAGCAATGGGTGATTTAACCGTCCCAGGATTGCCGCGATGCCCAGTAATGAAAAGAAGTGGGGGTGGTGTTAGAAGTAGCTATGAATCAATCTCTGGATGTGTTCTTAGCCACCCCTGAATTCTGCATCTCATCTTTGCCATTTTCAGAGCCTCAAGACGTCCGAATTGTGGGTGTCGGTCCTCGCTGGTTATCCATTTTACCATGAGCTGTGAAACTAGTTGATTGAAAGCAGCCCAACGTACCGACCACACCTGGAGGGTAAGAATTCATTTCTTAAAGATATCGTCGGGCAAAATCTATTAAGATGATGCAATTCCGACCCTTGATATATATTTTTTCCATCTTTTTTCAGGCTGGCCCACTTCTTCATTTCTACACTCTGATACGTTGTACACGCAGCGGCGTCCTGTATCCGTCTTTTTCTCGATCTAAAAGTAAGTCACATGTTGCGAATGAGTATACGGCTCCCATCTGGCTTAACCCTCGATATGCGTGTAACTGGCAGGATGGTCTTTGAATTACGTTCGTTTTCTAAACAGAGCCCCCTGCCTGGATTGATCGTGTGTATCTCGGCCGAACTGAGCATCTCTTCTGAGGAATTCTTTATTTTCGTAAAATTCCTAGAAATGTGCTAGATAACGTCCTGCACCACCCGGATTTGAGGTAAATATTAAGAGAACTTCCTAGTAGCTAGTCCTTACCTTTGTGCACGCTGGATATATTCTTAGGGAATTGAATTACTCTTGAGACTCACTGTACAACCAGATGTTCTGCAATTATAAATATCTCCTTTTTTCTCCTTTATCTGACTGTTGGACATGTTCTTTTCCCTCTCTCTTATTTTGACCCAACTTTTGTGTGAATGAATGAATTGAGTTTTCCATCTCAAGGGATTCCTGTGTTCATCGACCCTGCTGGGCCGATGGTATTCTTAAATGTTGTTTTAAAAAATGTTTTTCCATATCCTGGTGCCTTACTCTTTAAACTCACTATGTATATTCTCTGAATCACCAAATGTATCTATAAAAATGATGACTACAAGAATATGAACTTATGCACTTTGAATTAAGGATTCTCTCTCAAATCCCCCAAAAATTGTTATTATACAATTGCAGAATAACCTTTATATGAGAAAAAAAGTTCAATAGTCACGCATGAATTTTTTTAGGTTTTGTCTTTTGTTTATCAGAGTGGCCGCTGCTTTGATATTTTGTTGCCCCCTTTGCTCCACACAGTGTACTTGCCCTAATAAAGGTGCGGCCGTAGATCAGGCCTAGCACTGAAACGCGCGTCAGCGTGACCATCTTGTGTCCTGCTAGTACCATCTTGATTCCCCAGCAAGTTGCTGAGAGGATAACGCAGGACAACGTCAGTGTATCTGTGCACGATGTGTACTGAGGATTTTGTATTGTGTTAACTAGATGTGATTGATGAAATGTGTGATGTTAGTTTAGTGGAATGATTCTGGGTTGATGAATGAACGATGAGTGGGTGTTGTGGGGCGTTGTATTTATTGTGATGAAAATTCTTTGTTATCTACACATGTTTGGATCATGAAGTTTTTGTATATTTGTTTAATAATATCTATATCCTGAAAATGAAAATAAAATGATATATATTTTTTCTATCTTTTTTATCTTTGTGTGATCAATTAAAATGTCGCGGTCTTGAACAGTAGTGAGCTCAAAGTTGCGCTTATTAAAATTGTTGGACTCTTTATGAGCCTTTAATCAAAATATATAGGGCAGACTTATCTTCTTTGGTCTTTAATCATTTTCCCCTGCCAGTCTGCCCTGCATCTTTCTCAGGGGGCCCCTCCTTGTATTAGTTACCGGTCCCGACTGCTCTCCCGCCCGCTCTTGACAATCCAACGAGCGGCGGGTAGATCGAGCAGCACTCTTCAGTCAGGGACGCAGGTCAGGGGCGCTGGGCACACTCGTTAATCCCTCGGCTGGAGCGGGTCACACAGATGGCCCGGTTGCAGCTCCCCCGAGGTCTTTTCCTTCTTCACAGTTATCGGCGGCTTCCCCGAAAGTCCCGATGACGTGGACCAATCCTGTCGCGGCCTTCACGGCAAGCCTCCTCTGTCACCCAATGGCAGTGCGGCTCCCGGGGCAGACCCTTGCAAACGCGAACGCCGACAGCCAATCAGGACGCAGCTGCGGTGATGACGCGGCGGCGCTAGGCCAATCCTAGCCCGGCGATCACTGAGGGGGCTCGTCCTCCTGGGCCAATGGGAGCGCAGCGGCTTCGGTCTTCATTACCGTAGCTCCGGTCAGGGACTGCAAACTTTGGAGGGTGTTTCTGGCCCCAGGCAGTGGCGGTGAATTGACAGCCAGAGATTTTCCGGGCCACAGGTCAGGGCTGGACCGTTTCGAGCCACCAGATCATCGGGGATGATTCTCTACGCAGGGAGGCACCACGAGCCTCCTATCACCCCTGAATATGTGCCGATGAGCACAGCGATCTTCTCCCACGGCCAGCAATCAGAAACACGCGCTGGGGGCAAAGCACCACACGATCTTTTCAGCAGTTTGGGAATGCTTAGGAACCTTTTAACCCCGGGTTCCAGAACAGGAGGTCAGCTCTTTTCAGGCCCTTGGCGATTCAGTTAGAAGACACAGCACACAGCAAAGTCTTTGTAGGTCAAGCAGGCAGGGTCACAGCACACAGCAAAGTCCCTGTCTTCCTCAGCTTCAGTTGAACAGCAGAACAGGTCAGCCCTTAGAGCACACAGTTCTTCAGCGGTCCTTCTTCTAGCAGAGGTTCCTCTTGATTGTAGAATCTGATCTTCTGTTGTCAGGGGTCCTTCTCTTATACCCCTAAAAGTCTTTGTAGTCTTTGTGCAAGTGGGCCCTGAGCCCGGTCTAAACCAGTTCTGGGTGTTGCTGGAGCTCTGGGGCTTCCTGGCTTCCTTCTTTTCAGTGTGATGGGCAGAGGTGGAGCCAGCATTGTGGCAGGCAGGCACAGCCCTGTTCACTCCCAGGTGCTATCTCCTCCCACCACTCTAGTTGCAGATGCAGTCTTTCAACTCCAGGCTGATTCAGAGACCTCCTGGGGGCTCCCCAGCCCCTGTCACCCTCAAACCAGACAGTCAATCCACAAGCAGGCCCAGGCACACAGAAAGGTTAGACAAGAGAACAGCCACTTTCTAAAAGTACTGTTCTTAAACACAGAATTTAAAAACAACCTTTCCAAAAAGATGTGTTATTAAATTCTGAGTTCAGGGATATCAATCACTTATGTCCCATCTTGTTCTTACGGGAATATAGGCTGGTATCCATTGGGACCAGCCTCCCCCATGTTAGTCTATGGAGCAAGATAACCTTGCAGCAGTGAGCACACAAAATGGCTGCTGCTCACTACCAGAGCATGCTACCTGCACTAGTACATGCTCTACCTTACCCATACACTGCACCCTGCCCAGGGGGGTACCTTGAGCCTTCCATAGGGGTGACTGATGTGCACAGACAAGGAAGGGTTAGGCCCAGCCAGTGGGGACACTGGCCAGGCGGACATGGCAGTCCACTGACTGCACACAGGCACTGCGGTGGCAGGCCTGAGACACCATTTTAGGGCTACTTATGTGGGTGGTGCAATCCACTAGTAGCATCTGTCATCACCAGCCCTGGCACACACAGTGCACTTTACTAGGGACTTCATAGTGATACAAATATGCCAATCAGGTATACCCAATCAATATGACAATTTACATAGGGAGCACTTACACTCTGACCCTGATCAGCAGCGGCAGAGTGTCCAAAGCATCTAAACCACCAAAAACAAAATCCAGCACAGCATCAAAAATACAGGAGGCAGAGGCAAAAAGATGAAAAACCACGCCAAGGGTGTCAGGTCTAACAGCGGACTTTTTAATTTAGCAAACAAGTAGGTAGTAGCCCTTTATGTGGCCAAAGTAAATGGTATAGGAAATTGGTATCAGTTGCTTCACCGCCCTGGAGAAACGGTATTGATAGAATGCCATTTAGATACAATAATCCTTGAGACAAGATGTGTTTTTTCGGTCATGCTTTTGGAGCTCATATGGCATCTGGGAAGAAAATCCCTACATGCAGACAATTGTAAAAGAATGGCATTTTTTATCACGTTGTCTTGTCTAATTGACTCAGGAGGCCCTGGGGAATAGATATCACGAGGTTTAAAATAAATGTTTCAGATGTCAAGTAAACGGTCAGGGCGGGTGGCACCATATCTTATTTACTTGTCCACAGCTAGAAACCGTCGGTGAGACAATAATTGGATATATTGAGAGGGATACCGGTAAAAAATGTCAACCCGAGGCCGAGGTGGACCTATTTGGTATATGTAAAGATAAGACGATGATGTATAAGGCAGAGGAGGTGTTTAATTTTATATCTGATACAGTTGCCCGCTCTCTATTCCTGCAGAACTGGAAATCAGTGAAAGTTTCCTCCCAAGTGAATTTGTGCAATAAAATGAAGAGGACTCAGGATTTCGTAAAGGCTTAGGCCAGTAGTTTGGGAGCCATCTGGAATTTGGAAAGAAACTGGAAGTATTTTGAAAACCATAAATAATTAAGGGGGGATGATTAAAATTAGAATTTGATGTTGATGCCGAAAATGTAAGCAGTCGTCTTGATCAAGAGTACCAGTATATTTTAAAATAATTGTTGCACTTTGTAATCATTAGAACTTTTTTATATTTGCACTTTATAGTATTTACATGGCTGTTGTTCTTTAGTGCATGGTTTTACAGGATTTTGCACATTTCTTTTTTATAAAGTTCGAACGACGATATCGGCTGCTGCAGGTTATACATTTTTCTCATGTTAAATCCCGCCTAAGTAGGAAGAAGCTATTCAAAGTCTTAATATATGAATTGAATGAGAAATGGATTTCTTGAACAAAATACTCTGCTCCATGTGAAAGAATAATTAAAAATAATAATTTCACCAAAAATAGTTGTAATAAATCACTATAAGTTCATTAATAGGTTAACTTTTATTCAACATCAAAAAACTAATTTTTTTACTCATACCAGTTCATCGGAAACCTCACTTGGAAACCTTGCTTCACGGCCATACATTAATTTGAAAGGTGAGACTTTAGTTGTGGAATGCGGCTTTGATCTTAATGCAAACAAGGCATGGTCCAAAACCAAATCCCAATTGTTTTGGTGTTCATTGACATATTTAGACAATGTGCTGTAAAATAGAAAAAAAGTAGCACATATCATAATTGTAATGGACAATATATCACTGTATTTCCATATGGTTATACATAAAATAAATGTCATATCCATGTAATGATTTTTGATTTTGAAAATTTCAATTTGATTTACAAAATATTCTTAAACATTCGAAGACGGTGTTTAATTGCTGGTCGTACTCTTATCCAACATGCACCAATGATGATGTGTGATCTAGAGACAAGTAGCCGCTGTCATGCTGCCTTCATTAAAATCTGTCTTACTTTAAATGTGACAAAAAAAATGTTAGACAATGTCCTCCTCACTGCAAATTGCAACACTATACAGTAAAATATACCTTCACAAGTCCCTGCATCTTGAGTGCAACACAGTTCATTGACATAGGTGCCCACCGGGCCCCAATGTGGTTGGTCAGGCATGAAGGGGACCTCATATGGATGAACAAAGGAACAGTCTGCCTGTCATTTCATTGGGTGTGCAAATCCATGAAAAGAAAGGTGGAAAGGGGCATTGTAATTTCAAATGCAATATTCAGGTTATTCGTTCACAATCAATGGTGAAATTACATTTTAGACAAAACACTTTGTTTGATTCTTTTAACCGCATGCATTTTAATATCTTTGTCAGTACCCATTGCGAATCATACGCAACTATACTAGCAAAGTTAAAAAATAGGAAATGAAAAAAAATGTCAAATAAAAAACCAAGACAATGGGTATAAACAATTGATTCATAACAATTTTACCTTTTAACGTTCGCATTAGTACGTTCATCTAACCCATTAGTCTGTGGGTGATATGCTGCACTGACTCAGCGTTCTATTTGTAATACTTTCGATAACTCTGAATTAAGCTGAAAGTGAAATATATATAATTTTTATTTTTTTTATTTTTAATTAGGCATATATAGTCTCAATCAATTCCTGAGGTTCCGTGATGATTTGAACCCGTGTTTTCAATATTGTCGGAAATACATAATATTGGTATCAGCGAACCGCAAATGATCCATTTAGCATATCCTGGTGTTTTCGCTATGCTACGAGCAAGAGTACTCCTGTTACGAACACATCTCCGATCTACCCATGGCATCCATCTTAGATCATGGCAGCCATTTTGTGTTTCTTGCCCTCACATACGCAATAACCTTTGATTACTTCATTTCGATTAAGGACACGTAGCCTTAGCCGGCGATTCACCTTTCTAATGACACGTGCACCTTGGAACAGAACACGCTGTATCTGCATGACTCGACAAAGGCTGCCTCCTCTGCCCGAGGCCAGTCCTGCTATACTGGTTCTTGTGTTCGTTGGCCTGATCATGATTAGGCGGCCGAAGCCGGTAGCCTTGCCCATTTACAACCCACAAACATCCCTTATCCTGCTTTTCTATCTTCTGCACCTGGCTCTGCTCCTTTCCTTCTGGGCCTTTATTAGGGGGAGGTAACGAAATTTACGATGAGGCGGTCCGGGTCTTGAATGAAAAGTTGACATGAGATTATGATGGAAAATTGGGAACCCCTCGTTCGTAATGTTTTGACATCAGATATTGTCGACGATTCCTGTGCAACGCCAAATATTTATTGTTTAGGACACAAAGGTTTGGGAATGTACTAACGTGTGAAGAATTTGCCTGAAGGCCAATATTTAGTATATAAGGAACAACCCTCTTTGTACAAATCGAACAGGCTCCTAGATACTGCCCGTGTGTAGTTTCTGTGACTTCTGTGTCCCTGCAGTAATAAACCTTTGGTCTTTGACGCCACCATCGAGAAGCCCGTGTTTCTGTTTATTTGTGCACCGAGACAGGTGGAACTCCGGGGTCTTCGGGTGTTGTCCCCTGACACCTCTGGACGGAACCAAAAAGTCCAGAACTCCATTCCCAACAATATATTTCTGTTTTACAATCGAATGTTAGACACCATTGAAAGCAAAAATAGAAAAACTGGTTAAGCCACATAATTATATTATTGCATTTGTTGGTTTTGGAGTTTAATCTGTATGTTAAAATAAAGATAGAAGCATGTTAGAGTTAAAATGTAATAGGTTGCTAAGGAAATCTATTAAAAAACGACAAGAATTTTATCAATTTTAATGAACTTTGCTTAACATTGGCGAATGAGTAGCAATTGCTAGGCATCTTGTATTTTGATAAAAAATCAAAGCTTTTTGACACAAAAGGTTCAGAAATAATAGTAATTAAGGTGTTTAAAGTTTTTTTCTGGTACAACTGTAAATAAATATGACTGTTTGCTAATTCCTGTTGTCAATTACGTAATCATTAGATTTCGAAATGTATTTAAATAATTAATTTACATTTTTAATTTTCATGACCTTACAATAGTTTTGGTTATCATTACATACACAAATTTTGATACTAAAATGCCAGTAAATGAAATATATTAAGTGATAAAATAGTAAAGGAAAGTTTACTTTTCAAAATGTTAGACTTTCACTCCTCCTGTATTGACCTTGTACACATTCATAAACAATGCACATGACACTTTTAATTTTTTTTTTAACATTACAAATTTTAGAGGAAATAGTCAAACAAAAATTGTTAATAATCCAGATTTTGAGAGAAACAAAAAAATTATTTTTTTACTCACATTCCATTAATTCTGCAAAATGCTTAATGTGTTTTCTCATTTTGTATTGTATACTCACTGCATTTACAAATTCACGCCCTTGGTCTGAAAGAACCCTTTTTGGCCTTCCATGGCATAAGTACATTTGAAGTAGTCTTGATGCGACATCAGCTGCAGTTTTAGATTTGACTGCAAACGCCTCCACCCACTTTGAACAGTAATCAGTGGACGTGAGAATGTATTTGTATCCGGTTGGAGTGGTTGGTAAAGGTCCCATCAAATCCACTCCTACAAGTTCCCAAACTTCTTCAACCTGTTAATTTACACATTTCAAAACATATTAATGATTGAAAACGTATTTACTGTTTATTAAAAACATTTTTTAAGTTATTCGGAATTATTAATCATTTTAAGTAGACAATCCAAATTTGAGCTACAGGCCAGTATACTTTCCAAATTTTAAAATAAGTGATATACTACACATAGTACATACTTTAATCGGTTTCAACTCTGCAGAAATCTGGAGTGCAGGTTGTTCTTTTTGACAGCTATCACATTCCTTTATCTACAAACGAATAAAAGATGTGTGAAATAAAAATTGCGCTACGTGTCACCCAAATGAATCATTGTAATTAAAAAAATCCTATAAAATCCTAAAAAATCTTCACGAGTTGTTGCTGTAATAATGAAACCCTCCAATTTCTAATTAGACTCGCTTATGTATTAAATTTGTATGTAATTAAAGCAGTAAAAAAAGACATTTTCTTTAGAAAAATAATGTCTTTATCTTTTCGATTTCACAAGAACCAAGTACTTAGAATTGCAAGAGCGGCTAAGACCTTTCTTGCACTGTTCACTTACCCATCTCCGCCGCATCCTTACCCCTGACTCCCTCACAGCCGATTAGGTGCTGCAGTGGGACTACTAGAAGATAAGCCGCCATTTTGGGGGGGATTGTGAGGGTGGC
The DNA here is from genome assembly GCF_964263255.1 of Lissotriton vulgaris. Classification (NCBI taxonomy): domain Eukaryota; kingdom Metazoa; phylum Chordata; class Amphibia; order Caudata; family Salamandridae; genus Lissotriton; species Lissotriton vulgaris. The sequence goes on from NW_028242809.1 coordinate 628,110, forward strand.
GGACTAGTTGCTGTCATTCTCCCACCCTCTTCCTGCCTTATAAATGTCCACGGGCATTTGTCTGCGCAGCAGGCGCGCTGGCTTGGCGCCAAAGGCAAGCCCATCTGCGCCAGTCCATTGCCTCTCGCCGGTCATGCTGGACAAAATGTGCAGAACGGTGATTTTTACACCTGAAAGGACTTGGTCAGTTTGCGCCCTCTTAAGTCTCAGGATTGTATGGCCCCTCTATATCCCTTGAGTGGTCCTCGAACTTGTTCATGTGGTGTGTTCTCTCTTCCCATACCCACTAAGATAGGGGCTTCCTTTAAACTACCTGTTCAACACCAGTTAAAGATATTACAGTTCAATGTACGGTCTCTAGACACGCATCATGCAGAGATACTCGACCTTATAACTGATGAATCTCCAGATATCTTTTTCGTTACGGAGACTTGGATGAACGATGACATGATGGTGATTCCGAACCTGGCTCTACCCCCTGATTACTCGATCTCCATGGTAAATAGAGCTACCAGAGGGAGCGGCATTGCCGTGATTACGAGGTCAGTTTATTCTTGCCTCTTGAAGGTTACCATGGATGGTGGGGAATGTGCACATTTTAGTATTACTGTTAACACTCACTTTACCCTCTCAGAACTGTTAATATATAGGTACCCCGGACACGCTTCCGGGTTTAAAGACACCCTCCTAGAGATAGTAGGAGCGTTCGCTGTGGGATCAGCGAACTTTAGTGTCTTTGGTGACCATAATCTTCATTTCGAGTTAGAACATGACCCTATCATTCGTGCCCTGACTGCTAATTTAGCTGCTTTTTAGCTTCATCAAATAGTCAGGAGGCCCACACATATAGCAGGTCATATGTTGGACCCGATCTTTACTAAAATTGAGATGCCCAACACTACTATGCCCATTCCTGTAGCTCGGTTGTATCACTTTCTGGTTGACATAACTTTCTCTATTCCTACATCCACAATCGGTACTATCCATTGCTCTGTCCTTAAAAGACCGTGGCGCAAGCTTCGACTAGAAGACTTCCACGCACTGCTAGTATCCGACCCTTTAGGCCCAGTTGATAACGTTGAGAAAGGATATGATTCCTTTTGTGCATGGCTCACGCGGGCACTAGATATACTGATACCAGCCACCTGGGTTAAAGGACATACGCAGGATGCCAATCCCTGGTATAATGACACCTTAGCGGCCCTGAAAAACACCTGTAAAAAGCATGAGCGAGAGTGGAGGAAAGAATATTCATTTGCGAAAAAAGCTCATCATCTAACGGAAGTCAAAGCCTACCATAGGGCCATATGTAGGACTCGGGCGGAGTATTTTGCCGCTGAGAAAAAACTTTGTTCCAATCAAGCTAAAGTAATTTTCAAGATTTTTAAGGAGCTGAGCACTAAAAAATCTCCAACTCATTCCAACGTCTGCAGCCCAATGTGAGGAACTAGCTTCCTTTTTCATGGAGAAAATACAAGGTATTTATCAATTCTTCACCTCTCTGAATTTGTCTGGCCACAGTCCCTCCACGAGACTTAGCCCAGCTTTCCAACTGTCTGTTATCCCTGAAATTTCTTGAGAGGACTTTTACAAGTTAACTTTGCGCATCAAGTCCGGCTCTCCGGCTGACCCTCTCAAGCCTGCTCAGCTTAGAGACTCATTTCTGTGTTGCCTGCCCCCTCTACACAATCTCATCAATGCTTCCTTTTCAACATACCATCTCCCATCAGATTCTGCTTCAACGGCTTGAGGAGGCAGGGATTACGGATAAGGTTCAGATCTTTTTTGACAGAGAGGTCATTCAGGGTTTCTACCCCTCCCTTTCTTTAACGGGCGCACGTTATTGAACAGGGTGTTCCTAAGGGCTCAGCACTGAGCCCTACCTTGTTCAACCTTTACGTTCAGCCACTAGCTGCGGTCGTCAAAAAATGGGACCTTACCATCGTCTCATACGCGGACAATGCGCAGCTAGTGGTTGCCCTTACGGAAGGTATTGACTCTGATCTTGCAAGATTCAAAGCTGGTTTGGCTGATGTGTCAGAATGGATGACTGCTAGCTGTCTACAATTGAATGCTTCTAAGACCGAGGTGTTACTGGTTGGTAAGAGCACTCAACTTTGGGGAGATCATTGGTGGCCAACTACATTGGGCAAAGCTCCTACGCCTAAGACATAAGTTAAAAATCTGGGGGTCTGGTTAGACTCTTCCCTTAGCTTCTGTACTCACACCAAAAAGGTTGCCGCCACATGCTTTGGAATTTTGCACAGCTTGAAACCTGTATTTGACCCGGCTACTAGGCAGCTAATTGTCCAGTCTACGTATTTGTCTAGACTGGACTATGCCTGCTCTTTGCTGTTAGGTGCTAATCAAGCAGAAATTGTTCGATTGCAACGCATCCAAAATGCGGCGGCCAGAGCCTTAGTCGGCCTTCCCCGGTTCAGCTCCATTTCGGCTACCATCCGGAGGCTTCATTGGCTCCTGATGGCCCAGCGTATACAATTTAAGACCCTATGTATTTCATTTAAAATTATGAGAATTTCTACCCCCAAAATGCTTGGTTCCTTGTTGAATATGTATGTTCCCACTCCGACTCTACGCTTTGTGGGCCAAAATCTAGTTAAAGTGCCCAGGATCAAACGCAGCCGTGCAGGCGGGCGTTCCTTCTGCTTTTTAGCTGCTAAACTTTGGAATGCCCTACAAGCCCACATCCGTGAAATGGAAGTGATGCTAGGATTCAGGAAACTTATCAAGACCTACCTTTTCAGCTTAGGTAATCCTTTTTGTTCCTGCTTTGCTGTCTTTCAGCCCTCCTCTTTTATCTGGAATCAGCGCCAGGACGCCCCTTTGATGGGGCAGCTGAGTGCTCTATAAATGTATGTAACATAACATAACATTTCAGGCAGCACTGTAAAGTTATTATGCGTTTACATTACTTAATATGTATAACATTCAAGGCTGTGTGAAAAGCCCCTTATGTATGAGAAATATCATAAATAGTATTTTATATTTTTAACATTGAAGAACACATTAAATGAAAAGGGCTTATACAACCTAAATATATAAATGATTTGAGTTTTAAATTATTAAGTTGGTAATGAGTATAAAATTAAAAACTCACCCATTTTTCAATATCTACTGTCATATTTGGCCAATGAAATCTGCTGCAAATACTTTTCTTTGTTTTGTTTATCCCACTATGGCCTCCAATCATGGAAGAATAAAATTCACCCAAAATTTTTTGGGAACCTTCAGCACCAACAACAACTTTTGTGTTTTTTCCCTTACAATTGTAGAACAACGTGCTATCTATTACAAAATACAAATGGACAAAGGACAAAGTTAGATTAACATGTAAATTATAAAATAAGGAACAGTTTTCATCAAGTATCTCTAGTATGTAATTTCATACAAGCAATTTATGCAATGCAGCTCGCTTCGAAAATGAAAAAAAGAATAAAAAAAGTTTGAAAAAACACTGCTTTCTATGGGCTGATTATACTGAAGCTGATTACAAAGTAAACATATACAAATCCGACCAAGGGTCGTTGCCTTGATGGCCACAAATATCAATTGGCTGTTCGGTTTACCTTAAGACCTACTCCTTACTATGTTGGAAGTTGTATAATAAAGACGAAACTTATTGCGGCTGCCTTGTGACGGGCTAGTTGAATTTGTTGATGTTTAGTAATTCAGCATGTAATTTTAAAGACCAGGCATTTAGGCAAATTAAATTAAAAATGTTTAAAAAATCGAACGCATGTTTGTTACATGTTTTAGTTGGGATCACAAAATATATGTTTGGAACACTTTATTCGCCATTAATTTGCAGGGTCTGCTCAGACGTGAGTCCCTTGATCAATTGTGCACCTGATTAAAGCAAGCCTGGATGTTGAAGGATGAAATGCCAGAAAGCGTTACTAGAAAGATTGTTTCCGGTCTCGGGAAGACATGGATTGGCAGTTCGGGCTGGACTGTTCCCAAGAGGCAAAGGGTCAGACTGATTTGCATATGGCCATGTCTAAACTGGGGTGGCAGAGTGGGCTAAACAGCAGTGATGGATCAAAAACCCTGATCTGTTGACTGCGTGTGAGTGTTTGATTGGTTCAGATGCTGCGTCCAAGTACACCCCCTTTTGCATCGGTGGGTTCCAAAGGGCTAAATGTGGTGCATCGAGAGATGGCAGCCACAGGGTGCATAGCTGTGGTCAACCTTAACACAAAACAAGCCAAATATGAGAAAAATTCAAGGCGACCAGACAGTGTTAATAGGCATTGTAATGGCCCAATTGAGACCGAGAAGCGTTTGTGTTTTGAACCCTGGACAAAGTCTGTGCAATTTGGAAGTTATTGAGCTGAACTTCGAAATATAGTCCATCCTATTTTGAAATGTAAACATAATCACTAGGCATTCAATGGAAACACCCATTTTGACATGTTAACATCGATTAGTAGACCACATAAACCTATCTTTTTTTGTCAAACAAGTACAGAGAATGTATTTGAAAGTTATAGATTACATTTTTATTAATAAAGGAAATATTTAAATAAACTAGTAATACCTTTTATGGAGTATTTTTTAGAATGATTACGTAAGCCCTCCTTCTGTATTTTAGTGAAACCTTCTGGATAAACATTACTGCGCACATAATCCCAAAGCTCTTTGTATTTTGTGACATCCATTACTCCCTAAAGACATTTTAAAAGGTTTCAGTTAGAATAACATCATAGATAGCAGTAAACAAATTTTCAGTCATCACATTTGTATCTACTATAGATACCTTTGTTGACGATGTTTCAAGGTACACAACCAAAAAGTAGAAAAAACATAGATCAGAATTTTTCATTTTGCGAGCACACCCATAGATGACAAACATTTAGAAAAAAAACGTAAACCTGCACCGCAGCCTAACTATCATTGTAATAAACATTTTATTTAATTTTGCACAGAATTTAAGAACAGCAAAGTGGCAGTGAAAAGGATACAAAGTGAGCCTTTAAATGCAAGTCAACGAGACTTCAAGTGGACGTCATGTAATTTTAATTGAAATCTCTAATCTTTTTGAAAAACACAGATTTTTGTTTTGTCTACAAATTAGTGCTCTAAAATGTAGTTGACAAGCTTGATAGGAACTACATTGAACTTAAAAAGTGTAACACAGGTAACAATATTGATTGTAAGTGAAAAAAGCCGAGCCAAGAGAACACCATAATTAATAATAAATTAACTATGATGCAAGGGATAAAAAAATCCACTAGTAACCTAAGGGTATTCGATTTAATGTAGTATAGACCCAGACATTAACAACTTTCTGCCTTGAGACCGTTTTTAAAAAATTTTTTTAGGGATGATTGCGAATGAATATTACTGAGTAGGAGGAGGTAACTTACCAGAACAATCATGAATTATTCTGCAACCTTATGGATACCTCCGAACAGCAAGGCAGTATCACAAGTGCTAACACCTGTTGAGAGTAAAATAAGGCAGCTTCCGGACCGATACCAAAAATACATGGATTGCTGTGCATACATTTTTGGTGTTTTGTACCACCAACCTTCATTTCTGCCATCCAAAACTCACTTTGACCATTAAAGGAAGGACATTGATGACTCAGGTGTAGATACCACGGCTTTTGTACATTGAAAGAAAACTTATAAGGATGTTCTTTCCACCTGAACCACATCAGCCAAAAATGATGATCTGTCAGCAACATCTGAATACAGCAATACTTTAACCACAGGGTATATGGACGTATGAACCTGAATTCGAGACCTAAATGGTGAGTGAGGCAGGGCATGGCTCCGAGGAGAGTATTGATTAGACTGCAGATCTGTTACAGATTTGTTAAAACCCTGAGGATATCTTGCTCGCCATATTTGTGTAAAAGTAATACTGCATGTATGGCTCTGAGACTTGGTAAACCTCTCTACTTGGAGGATACACGCTGAAAATGTGCATAATGCACAGGAACGGTCAACGATTAGAAAGTGTCACTCACCACCTAAGTGGACTCTAAGATGGCCGATTTTAAGGCAATATTTATCTGTGATACTAAAAAAGGAGATAAATAGTTCAAGGATGGCGTGACTAGATAAACTATATTGACACGGCGGGTCAACTACAGAAAATACGTGATATGGGGGTTGAATTCAACTCTATCCAGTTTGACACACATGGAAGTCCTTTTTAGATTAAATTAGAAAGCAGCAGTGTATGCAAAACGTTATTGAACGTTGATGCTAAAATTATGCGCTATGTTAATGGAGATGGCGAACGCGGAAGCTGACCTGTGTTGGTGAGAGTCAATTTACATTATAGTTCCTGTAGCTCCTGAATGTTGTATATCACTAAACACGTTCAACTACCTCCACCAAGGCACAAATGTCTATCAAATTCTCCTCTCCAAGTGTGTTTTTGGCACAGTGCCTTCTGGCAGGGCCATTCACAAAATCCCATCCTCTAACAAGTGTGCAGGAACATCAGAACACACTTCAGGACCACAATACATTTTTGACAAAATATTCAGGAACATTAAATACAATCATATCGACAAGTATGATCGGCTAACCTTAACAAGATTCTAATACAGCTTGTTCCCTAACCGAATCTAACATCCTCATCTGAAAATGTTTGCATACTAGCATTTATGGCCATATGGCAAGGTCGCTAACCGGTGTCAGGTCTTACAAGCTGCGCCCTTACCGCAAGTGTGCATGCGCAGCCAAGCCCGTTAATTACCCGGTCCACCCGTGCAGCCGAGCCTGTTAATTACTCGGTCCACCCGTGCAGCCGAGCCTGTTAATTACTCGGTCCACCCGTGCAGCCGAGCCTGTTAATTACTCGGCCCACCCGTGCAGCTGAGCCTGTTAATTACTCGGTCCACCCGTGCAGCTGAGCCTGTTAATTACTCGGTCCACCCGTGCAGCCGAGCCCATTGATTACTCGGTCCACCCATGCAGCCGAGGCCGTTAATTACTCGGTCCACCCCGTGAACTCAATTTAACCACTGAAGGAGGGCCCTAACTCGCGTCACCAGTTATACCTGCCCCGGAAGTTCTAGGAGGGGCCAGTGACCCCTCCTCCCCCTGGGCGGACACCTCCAAAGGATGATGCCGCCCCCTCAGACCTTAAAATAGCTGCTCACCGGTCATGACCTTACCGCCACAGGCCAGCATTGTTACCCGACGATCTGGCCTCCCCCCTTCCTACTCCTAAGAAAGGACATATTCTCCTTGCAAATCCCTCTAGCCATGCCAATATGTTATTTGACCACAGGACATTCCCGGCCTCCGTCAAGTGCACCCCGTCCCGTAGGTAGAAATGCTCCCCCCAAATACACCCGTGGGAAATCGTCTGCAACCGGGGGGCTCAAAAAAATTTGTCCAACTGTGTGTTGATCCTCTTTACCGAGTGATTCAACGCCTTGACCGAGTCCCCCCCTCGCCACCGAGGAATAAGTTGCGACCAAACTACTGTGCAACCCGCGCATGTCCTAGACACCCACCCCGCAGTGGAGATGATATCAGGATGCGCCTACCCAGTTTTGCCAAATCGTTCTCCCCCAGGTGAAGTATCACCACTGACGGGGGGTGGGTTGCTGAGATAGGAGTTCCCGAAAGTAGACTTTGAACTGTCTGATGCATAAGCCTCCCCTCCCAAAAAAGGAAACAGAAAACCCCTTTTCCTCATCCCTTCTCTTCCTTTCACCTGAAAGAAACACATGCTTAGCGCGCTGGACATAGGAGTGGCCCACAATCCAAGTCACCAATGTCCGTTGATCTTCTCGTTGCTTGTGTTGAGATGTTGTCGTTTCTTGCCGACATTTGGCGAGTTCCTCCCCCGCGTGAAAGGTTTGAGAAACTGCAAAACCAGAAAATGCCAAGCATGAGTCATCTTGCCATGTTATGACATGTCAATACGTACATATCATTTGTAACATTCAGACAACCATCTCCCAATCCTTTTAACCTTTTCTACTTGGAGTCCCCTTACAACTGCCTCAGTTGCTGCCCCAATTCTGAAAGAATGGGTACCAAATTCCGTGGGAACCAGGCCTGCTTTTGCGACCGCCAACTCCAGGACTCTCCTAAACTGATACCTGGTCAATGGTGTACCATCCGTGTGACACAATAGTTCCCGCCCGGCGTACCCTCCTGCTGCCTTCTAAAAGCCTCTACATGCGAGACCGGGCAGCAAGGGTTGGTCCGAGCCCGGTAGAGCACTATGGTATCCCCCGTCCCTCATGGTCGGTTTTTGATCTTTGAATTGCCACCCACATTGTATCTTCTTCGATCACAACGCAGGCCACTTGAAGGCCACCCTGCTTATCACATTTTGACGCCGCTACCAGCTTGCCTATCCTTAGAGCTCCATAGAACGCTAGTGCGAACGCAGCTTTGAACAGCAGCACCTCCCATGTTGAGCTACAGACGCCCTGAAGTGCCAACAATAGGGCTGTGAGCCTTACCAGCCCGATCGGCTTTCTCGCATCCGTCGAGTGTCCCTGTATGCGGTGCCAGCCCCTCAACGCCTTGCGCACTACAAAAGTGTTCGTAGGATCCCTCATGCCCTTGGCTTGTGCGAAGAAGGAAACTGCCGCCCTGTGCCTATTTGCAGCTTCCACCGAGCGCCCTTCCTTGTGCATCAATTCTAAGTATGCAACAAAACTGTCCTCCTGTGCCCAGCTAACCTCCCACCTGTGCCCTAAGAAAGTTCAGTAATACAAGAATGCCCCTTTGTATGCTGTCTTGGTCCTGGGGGCTAAGCTAGATGCCACGAGGTGCGGTAGTCTGGGGCACCAATCTGCCAGAGAGCAACCGGGAAAGGTGCTGGCGAGGGATCTGCTGCTGGAAGCTGCTCCCTGAATACCTGTATTTTAAAGTGAGAAAGGGCGTCAGCTGCATTATTGAGAACGCCTGGCACATGTTTGGCTCTAAAAACTACATTCCATTTCAAACATTGTAGCACAATCTTCTTTACCAAGCGCAGTATGAATGGACACCGTGCCGCTTGCTGGTTAATGCATTCCACCACGCTCATGTTATCCGACCAGAAAACCACCGACTGATTGCTTAGGTGCTCCAGACAAACCATCAATGCTACCCATATCGGGAACAGCTCCAGAAATCCGATGTTGGTGGTCAAACCCCACGACCTCCACTCCTCAGGCCATCTCTGGGCAACCCACTTGGTCCCCAGGATGGCACCATAGCCCGCGCTACCAGCAGCGTCTGTCCATAAAGCCAACTCTGCTGATGTCGTGGGGGGGCCGGGCCACACTATCCTGCCATTAAAGTCCTCCAGGAATGCCATCCATATCCGCATATCCTGGCGAACCTCGGATGACAAGTTAGTGCGGTGATGTTTCTCTCGCAATCCCTTCATGGCTTGGGCAATCTAGCGAGAGAAGGGGCGTGCCATTGGGATGACCCGCAATGCAAAGTTCAGTTGACCCACCGTCTCCTGTAGTTGTTGTAAGGTAACCTTTACTCTGAGTAGGCACTGGCGCAGCGCCGCCTTAAACCTAGACACTTTGTCTTTGGGTAACCTGAAGCACCCTTCCAATGAGTCTATTTCGATACCCAGGAATTCCAAACAGGTGGACGGGCCAACAGTCTTCCCAGGCGCTAGCCCGCATGTGAATGCAAAATTCCAGCAATGCCCAAGCACACTCCCGAGTCCCCGCCATTCCCAGAAAAAGGAAGTCGTCCAAATAATGCATGACCTGTTTGTGGCCCGTGGACTGCCTCCTGACCCACTCTAGAAAAGAGCTAAAAGTCTCAAAGTATGCACATGAAATGGAACAACCCATAGGCATGCATTTATCCATGTAAAATTTGCCTTCAAAGGCGAAACCAAGGAGGTGGTGGTCCAAAGGATGTACCGGTAGAAGACGAAAAGCAGATTCAATGTCCGATTTAGTCATTAGTGTGCCCCGCCCCAATCCTCGCAATAGTTCCACTGCCTGGTCAAATGAAGCGTACTTCACACTACAAATACCCTCATCTATAGCATCATTCAAGGATGCCCCTCTTGGTGCCGATAAGTTGTGAATCAGTCTAAACTCGCCCTTTTCTTTCTTGGGTACTACACCCAATTGTGAACACACAAAGTCGGGCACTGGCACCTCCTGGAATGACCCAGCTATCCTGCCCATGGACAGCTTCTTTTCAATCTTAGCAATCACTACTGCAGGGTTATGCTGTACCGATAACTGATTCCTACAATGAGCGCTGCCTGTGTATCCCCCTGCCGGGATCTGGAAACCTTGGGAGAAACCTTCCCACAATATCATCAATCCTCTCCATCATGCGAGCCTCTAGGCTATCAACCTTAACCAATCTCCTATCAATGGCATTCATTCTACGCATCATGGCTTGCATCATCATCTCCATTTTTGTCCCCTTAGCCCCCTTAGCTCCCGGCATTTTGCTGCCCACTGTCCGACACTCTTACTGCCCGGATTCGCAACCCATGCACCTTGTACCTTAACCAGACGGAGGATACGCAGGGGGCTGTGGGCACCACAGAACAGCGACCGCAACACACCGGCTAGTCTGATTATTAAGGGTGGCCAAACTCCAACGTAGACTCACCCGGCGGCCACAAGAAGCAATGAAATGCGAGCCCCTCTGCTCTCCTCTTACCGTCGACATCCTGCGTGTTCCACGTCCCGTACTCCAACCACGACTGTAACCCGGATTGTCAGATGAAAGCTCCGGCACGTACGATCCACGCTCAGACTGTCTGCTTCTAATGTCGCGCTCACACACACTCCAGTGGCAATCCTTGACCTGAAAGATAAGAACAGAATATTAGGGGGGCACGACCAGTGTGGGGGAGCGTCCAGGCGGCTAGAAGGGCCACCTGAGCGCTCCCCCCTCCTTTATTCCCGGGGATGCAGGGAGAGGGCGGGACGCCCCCTCGCCGCCCGCCCCTCTGACCCGGAAGTCTGCACAACGCCTTCCGGGTCAGGGATCGGGCGCCGGCCAACCGGTGGTGTGGCGCACCCCCCCCCCCCGCTTAATCATTGGACGCCGGGAGGTCACGCCCCCCACCACCGTGAGGCAAGGGGAGAGGGGATCGCCGCACCGCCATGTGTGCGGAGGGGGCTGAGGGGCCCCCCTTTTCATTTTCAGTAATGTGATAAACTAATGAGAGTTGATGGAATGAATAAAGTGTATATAGCAAAGTATAATCTGTAAATTCCACATCGTTAAAAGAATTTTAATTTAATTCTAGAATATCTGAATAATGTTTCATTGTACACAGAGGATTATGTTACTAATAATAAAATTTACACTTCAAAGTAATTGGCCATGCTTTTAATAATGTCAAAAATTCTCCGCTGTGTGATACAGAGAAACAATTGGTAGTTTTTTTTTTTTTTTAAAGGGGATGTTTTTTTTTCATTTTGATGTGGGAACATAACTGCACATACATATAGTGAATCCAAATATTAACACATAAAGGGCAGTGTTATCTTTTCATTTGCAGAACATTCATACCGGACATGAACATTGCAAAGATTGTAAAAGTATCATTCATTTTTCCAATTGGAGGTAAAGCAAATAATTACCTTATAAAAGATTGAAAAAGTCAGAAATTTTGGCGAACATTTTCGTACTGTCCGCTGAGTCTGATGTAAGTGAAGAAAAAGTATGAAAAAAAAGAGTGAACCCAGATAATAATCAGGGTATGATCACTGTGAAATACAATTAAAAATCCTTTGTTCTGTGATCGACTTAAACCATCATCCTTCATGTGTCCAAAGGAATGGCATACAAGACTTTATTCCGTTTCCATGATTAAGGAAAATGGTATTTCTTTCAGAAGATGTGCCAACTCCTTTTGAAGTATTTCAAAATGTTCCATCGAATTTAATTTTTTGGGGTAAATTGTAGTGGGAAAGTGGAAGATTGAAGAAATAGAACATTTCTTAGTTCTCCTTTTATTAATCCGTTGTCAAACACACTGTTAGAAATGTTACACGCTCACAAAGAGGTACAAAAGTATCAGACTCCCTCCACATAGGCTCAATAAGGGTCATGCTTTTTAAAGTAAGATTGTTTCCGTTTCCGCTGCTATTTACTCCTGAGGCGGAAGCCGGGAGCATTATTGCACTTTCGCATTGTCTTTTTAATTATTGCTGTGTTTTTAAACTTGCTCATGTATCTCCGCGGACTTACCCGCCTTCCCCTCCTCAATTACCATTACTTCCTTGTGCAGCCGACTTAACGCTGATACGGGGACTGGGAGGGCAGCAGCCATCTTGGAAGTAGCCCAGGGTTGCCGCTGCAGTTGCTCTGCTACCATCTCACCTGACTGCATATAAGTCGCGTTTGTTATCGCGTGTTGCACCAACAGGCTGCTATTTACTCCTGAGGCGGAAGCCGGGAGCATTATTGCACTTTCGCATTGTCTTTTTAATTATTGCTGTGTTTTTAAACTTGCTCGTGTATCTCCGCGGACTTACCCGCCTTCCCCTCCTCAATTACCATTACTTCCTCGTGCAGCCAACTTAACGCTGATACGGGGACTGGGAGGGCAGCCGCCATCTTGGGAGTAGCCCAGGGTTGCTGCTGCAGTTGTTCTGCTACCATCTCACCTGACTGCATATAATGTGTCCCCCACCACTGCCGGGCAGCGGGCGCTCCGATGGCGCGCCAAAGGCAAGCCCGTCTGCACCCGTCCGCGCCGGGTCGGGCCCAGGGGCCAGGCTTTCTGCCCTTTTTAAAACTTAGTCTGCTGACCAGCCTGTTGAACCTTCGCAGGTCAGCTAGTTGTCTACACCCTGCTATGTTAGGGCGCTTGAGCCGACTAGGCATCTTATCTCCCCCGGCCATCACTTCGCCACCTTTACCCCAGCACCGCCAGCAACTTCCATCACATAAGCCCAGTCCCACAAAATCTCAGCACTTAAATATTTTTTATCTTAATACGAGGTTACTAGTTAAACACCAATTGGACATTTTTCTTTTCCTCACCAGCCATAAACCGGATATTTTCTTCCTTACGGAAACTTGGCTCAACATCATCTCTTCCCCTGATATCTTAGCTGCCCTACCGGACAATTAATAGATTCTCCAGGCAGATCGTGCTACAGGGAAAGCTGGGGGTGGTGTCGCTGCCATCATTAATAAAGACTTTGTCTTTTCAAGGATGACATACCTCGACCTCGCCGCAGTCGAAAATTTGGTTATTAAGCTTGACTCCAGCTCCGGACCTCTCTTATGTCTATTACTATACAGTAAAATTATGGAAAAATTGGTTACCCGCGCTCTGTCCGGCTTCTTAGAAGGGAACACCTGGTTGGATGAGACGCAATTCGGCTTTCGCCCAGCGCATGGGACCGAATCCGCGCTGGTGACCGTGCTAGACAATCTGCGGGCGCGAGTCGACAGTGGTCGGGCAGCATTCTTGGTGCTGCTCGACATGTCGGCCGCGTTCGACACGGTCAGCCATCCCACCTTGATCTCTAGGCTGGAAGAATGCGGGGTCAAAGACAAGGCCAGGGATTGGTTAATCTCCTACTTGGACTGCCATCAGCAACGGGTTTCGCTACCCCCCTTCAGTTCAGAGGAGCGGAGAGTGGGACAGGGAGTACCCCAGGGCTCAGCCATCAGCCCTATACTCTTTAATATCTACCTCCGCCCCCTAGTCCAGCTCATTAAATCCTTTGGTATCTCCGCATTTAATTATGCGGATGATACCCAGCTGGTCTTCTCTCTGGAGGGACAGGATGCAGTCACACTGGAGACTTTTCACCGGTGCATGCAGGCGACAGTGGAATGGCTCCGTCTGAACTCGTTACAGTTCAACGGAACAAAGACAGAGGTCTTACACTGTTCCATCGATCGAGTTCCTCGAGATCTCCCAGTCGACTTCTGGCCTCCGTCCTTCTCAGAGACGGTGTCTGCGGCACAATCAGCGCGCAATTTAGGCGTTACTTTTGGGCCTAACCTGCAGTTGGATCTACATGTAAACAAGACCACCTCTACATGTATGATGCTGATTCGTATGCTGCGCAAGGTCCTTCCTCTCCTCCCTGAGCAAGCCAGACCAGAAGTAGTGCGCTGTACCATCCTAAGTCGACTTGACTATTGTAACGCACTACTTCTGGAGGCCCCGGTAACACTTCTGGGCAAGTTGCAAAGGGTGCAAAATATTGCTGCCAAACTCGCCCTTTCTCGCCCCTACCATAGCTCTTCTACGGCAGCACTGCGAGAACTTCATTGGCTGCCAGTCCATCTGCGGGTGTGCTACAAAGCAGCGTGTATTGTGTTCAGGGCTATTCATGGCCTGGGCCCCATCCCTTTGCGGCCAATGTTTGCCTGGTATCGTCCATCTAGAGCTCTACGCTCCTCGTCGTCCAGGCTACTGGTAGTCCCGCGATTCCAGAGAGTGAGGATGGGTGGCCGCTCGTTCAGAGTAGCGGCAGCCAAACTCTGGAACTCTCTGCCTATATCCTTGAGAAGCCTTGAAGATCTTTTAGCTTTTAGAAAGGCTCTGAAAACTCATCTTTTTCCCAGGATAGGCTGAGCTACTGTTTTCGCTGGATTATGGGTCAAAGCGCCAGGATGCCCTTGGTGGTGACAGGTCGCGCTATACAAGCATGCCACAATACAATACAATATACAGACCCCCTCAAAACATGCCATCTTTTCTTTTTCCCTGTGTGATCAACTCTCTCTGTTGGTCACAGATTACACCAACATTTTGCTCATTGGAGATTTTAATTATTGGCTTAACAGCGAGCGCAGTGGTTCTGCAGCACTTGAACTCACAGATCTCCTTGCTGGGCTTAATTTTCAGCCCCATATTAACACCGCCACTCATGTCAAAGGGCACCAGTTGGACCATATTTAGAGCACTAATGTTGACATATCCCTTCCTATTGTTTCACCGTGCATTTGGTCAGATCATTATCTGATCAAATTTAGTATTCTTATTTCTGATCCCAAAACTAATGCAATCACTGAACAGGGACTCATCAGAAAATGGGGCACTCTGGACACCCCAGCTTTTCCGGAAAGCTTAAACAACTCTCAACCGGTCCCTAACACTGATCTTAACTTAGCTGAGTCTGATGTCTTTGCCTGGCTCCATGCGGCCAGTGACATCCATGCCCCTTTGAAAAAACGTAAAACTATTCGTCATTCTAATGCCCATAAATGGATTTCATCTGACTTGAGAGAAAAAAAGCTTATTGTCCGGCAGAAGGAACGAGCTTGGAGGAGAACATATAACACTCTTGACAGGACCAATTATCTGGCTGCACGTGCTGATTATATGAAAGCTATTTTGTCAGCCAAATCCAAGTTCTTTTGCAATCTAATTGAGCAGTCAAATAATAATCCCAAGGAGATTTTTTCCATTCTTAAGAAACTTTAGAATTCCAGTAGAACCGAGTCCAAGCCTGCTGCCAACCAAGATTTCTGTGATACTTTGAATCAATATTTTCTGGATAAAATTGACACTATTAAATCCAGTATTCCTGTCACTACCCCTGCTCTACCTGCCCCCGCTCATATCGCCAACACCCCATCTCTGGACTGTTTCCCCCCTCTGGACATCCCAGTTTTGACATCTTTATTGAATAGAGTAAAATCAGGCTCTCCTCGTGACTGCTGCCCCCCTTACATACTAAAGACGGTATTTGCCGCTTTCCCCACTCCGGTGTTAAGACTTCTTAACACCTCTCTCCTCCAAGGGATAGTGCCTAAATCCTTTAAGGATGCAATATTGCTGCCCCTTTTTAAAAAAACGGGTGCTGATCCCACTACCCTTTCGAATTACAGGCCTATATCTCTGCTCCCGTACCTGGCGAAAATACTGGAAGCACATGTCACCTCCCACCTCTCAAATTTTGTTAAACAGTCTGATGTGTTACATCCTTCCCAGGCAGGTTTCCGCCCAGTCCACTCTACCGAGTCAGTTCTTGTGGCGGTCCTTGACTCTCTGCGTCTTAATGCAGATCTGGGCATCCCTCAGGCGCTGGTCCTGCTTGACTTGTCGGGTGCGTTTGACACGGTCGATCACAATATTCTTCTTGACCGTGTCAGATCTGCTGGGATCTGCGGCCTGGCCCATGATTGGATCAGATCCTTCCTATGTGACCGCACGCGGTCGGTCTACCCCCTTTCTCCTCTCACAAACTTCAGACCACCTGCGGAGTCCCCCAGGGCTCATCATTGTCACCTTTGCTATTCAACATTTACATGCTTCCGTTGCTTCAATCCCTCCAATCCTTTAAAGTCACCACTTTCAACTATGCGGATGACCTACAACTCCCCTTTACTATTGATAATTCCCCTGAGTCGATCCATCAATTTCAAAACACCATGCTCCATATCTGTCAGTGGATGGACGAGAACCAACTTAAGCTAAATCCGGGAAAGACGGAATTGGTTCTGTTTGGCAATAGTCAACTATTTGGGGGCCCTCACTACTGGCCACCTAAACTGGGGCCCCCACCTGTACCATCAAAATCAGTTAAAAGCTTAGGGGTACACATTGATGGTGAGCTTTCTTTAAAACCACAGGTAAACTCAGTTGTGTCCTTCTTCCTCCGATTAAGGAAAATAAAAAAGATCAGCCAGATGCTCACGCACTCAGCTCTGACCCAGGTTGTAAGAGCATTGATGTTGTCTCACTTAGACTACGCCAATGCCATCTATCTGGGCCTCCCCGTCACACTCAGCAGACGTCTGCAGATGGCACAAAATCAGGCGGCTCGACTTATATACCGCCTTCCACGATGGCAGTCAGCCAGACCTCTTTTGAGACAACTCCACTGGCTTCTGACTCAACACTGTGTCACCTTCAAATTGGCCTGTATAATCTTCAAATCCCTACGCACTCGTAGTCCCCAGTTTATTCAGAAACTCTTGCTCAGATACACCCCCTCTCGCAGCCTTCGGTCTGCTTCCCAAGCTCTCCTGACTGTTCCTCGCTACAAGTTATCTCGCAAGGGAGGCCGCAGGTTCGCTACCCTTGCTCCCATGCTGTGGAACTCTCTCCTCTTGGAGATTCGCTCCTGCACTGATCTCCTTCCTTTCAGGAAGCTTCTAAAGACATGGCAGTTTACCCAGACTACGGCCTAAGGCATGATGGTCTCCTTAGTAGAGTTAGTGTTCTGTTGGTTAGCGCCATGAAACCCTTGGGTGTGCGAGCGCTTTATAAAACTTTGATAACATAACATAACATGAAGGGAACGGTGGTAATATAAGGTTTTTTGAGTGATCCATGGAGTTTGGCCCTTTTGTGTAGCATTGGAAACTGCTGCTGCTGGTGGTCCTGCTAATTCAGAAAAAAAGGATAAACATTTCTAAAATAAATATATACAACCTGTAGTTAAATGAACCATGTACCTATTTAACTAAAGATTAACAGGCACATGCATCATTCGAAATTGCATTCGCAAACGGTGCGAATCGCTAACATCGGCCGTTTGCGAATGCAATTTTATCTTGTGGGATGCATCATTCAGAAACTGAAAATCACTATTTTAGGAATCTCAAAAGTTTTTGCGATTTCTTAAAGAAATCGCAAAAAGTAAGGAATCGCAAAAAGTAAGGAATCGCAATTTATTGTTAAAGTGCATGCATAAATTCGCAATTTGCGATTTTTTTAGAAATCGCAAATTGGAATTCTCAATTTTTAGAAGCACTCTGACCAGGTATTTATTTTTTTTTTAAAAGACAATCAGGTGAAACTTAATTTGAGGGCATATAAGGGTTATGACAATGCATCTCACATTCTTTCACAATGGCTGCAGTCATTGCATTGGCACGTAGGAGGAGGCTGAGAGCTGCTGCAAGGAGGAGAAGGATGATCAACGATAGGATATTTAGAGTGCGCATTACTTTGTTAGGGCAGACAGAGGCAGAAATTTATGTCAAGTATAGGCTTAATGGTGACTCTTTTTTAGAGCTGATAGCAGATTTGGACCCAATTTTGCAAAGGCAAACACGTAGGACCCAAGCCATTCCCACTCATGTACAAGTACTGTGTTCCCTTCTTGCCTCGGGGTCTTTCCAGGGTGTCATAGCCATTGCTGGTGGGGTGTCTCAGAGTTCCCTTTCTAGATTTTTCAACAACTTCCTAAATGCCAAGTTGCAAAGGATTAGGCATTACATTACTTTTCCAAGAACACAGCAGGAATTGCTGCAAACTAAGTTAGACTTTTACAACATGGCACATTTTCCACATCTGATAGGCTGTATAGATGGCACACATATTCCCATTTGCCCACCTTCAGAAAATGAGTACATTTACCGCAATAGGAAATGTTACCATTCTCTGAACATTCAAGCAATTTGTAATGCAAAAACAATTATTACAGATTTAGTGGCTAGCTACCCTGGAAGTGCCCTATATATTTAGACATAGGGCCATCCACACACGACTGCTTGCTGGAGACTTGGGAGATGGACATTTGCTTGGTAAGTACTTCTCATTTTTTATTCATGTGAAAATGGCATGTTACTTTATGTTCATACTCATGCATTGTGCTTTCTGTTTTTCAAAACCATAGGTGATAGTGCATATGCTGTGAGATCATTTATACTCCCTATCTCAATCCTACTACCCGCAAAGAATAACAGTATAACCATGCCCATATTGCAAGCCGCAATGTCATAGAGAGGACTTTTGGTGTCATGAAATCAAGATTTCGCATACTCCATAAAATTGGAGGAGCATTACAATATAGACCAGATGTTTGCTGTAAGATTGTTGCAATATGTGCCATGCTTCACAACGTAGCCACTAAGAGAGGCCTTGAACTTTATTTTGAGGATGTACTACCCTACATTGACAACCAACCTCAACAACCCCAAGCAAGAATACATGGACCAGACGCAGCAGAGGGTAGGAGAAGTAGGGCAGAGATCACACAACATTATTTTTAGCAGAGGTATGACGCTTACAATGTTTGCAGTGTGCTTACATCTTATGTTCATTAACTTCACATTCAAATGTAAGTCATGGAACTCTTGACATCATAATGATTGCTCTACAAAGTAAATTGATATGCATTTACTTCTTTCAGTTTTTGTAAAGCATTAATTCTTATGATGTTATTGAAAATACAGGCCATTGCAAACATGTCATTTTTTCCTTCCTCGCACCCCTAAAGCCTTAGATGTTAGATTAGCAGTGGCCATGGGTATGCAGCTTGCTTTGTCTACTTTTCTATTGCGTACGGCGTTCTCCAATGTGACTTGTACTCCCTTCACCACTCATTTTTGAAGCAACATCACTAACCGCCCCTTCCACTGACATTCCTGTTACTTTCACAAGTTGCATGTCATTTGCAGTACTTTGGAGTGCAGTCATTCCTCTGGATAGGTCCCAACAGCACTGTCATGTCCTTCTGCAAGCCAAGTGTGTGTTTGATAAGCTGAGCAGTGCTGCTGCACATCCGATTCATTGTCCTACTACATGCCTGCATACTTAACAATGACCTGTTAAACCTACTGCAATTTGCAATTTGTTGTGCCTGCATTGTTGCACACATCGATTCCATGGCTACTGCCATGTGGTTTAGTTTTTCAGATGACACCATATGTGCCCTTTCTATGACCTTTGTCATTTAAGTAAGACTACTGCTAATGGCACTGATGTCAAGACTGATGTGATTTAATTTCCCCTTCATCACCCTTATGTCTCTTCCTTGCAGACGTTGCACTTTCAGCAGCTTCAACTCAACAACACTGGCACTGGTGTCATCATCTAAAGTTGATCTGCGCTGTGAAGGACGTGCCCTCCGCCTGAAAATTGCTGGATTCTATGTCACCTGCCAAGTTGTCTTTGCACAGGAGCAGGGGTTTAAACAGAGTTTTGGACATCAACATGGACATTTGTATTGTCATCACTGTCAGACTCTTGAATTTTGCGCACTCTTGCCTGTACTGTGGGTGGTGATGTTTCAGAATTTATTCCTGCACAGTTCAGCATTTCCTGAGTAATTGACTCAGCAAACTCATTGAAATGAGTGTCCAGGTCTGAATCTAAGGTTTAAAAGAGTTCAAATAGTTTATTACTACCAAAGAAATGCACATCATGTGTCATTTAAATAAATATTTTCAATGTTGAAAACATATGTGTCAAGCCCAGTCACTTACTCTACCTAATTGTTGGTAATTTACTTAAAAAAAATATGGCATATGTCAGGAAATTTACAGTTTCCAGAACGACAAGTACCATGATACATTGCTTCTACCAATACAAGAAGCATTGAGAGTACCCACATCCTGTGATATGTACAACACAAGCAGGGGAGTATAAAATAGAGGTATGACACTGTTAGGAGTGTCAAGCAAACACCAACTTTACATTAAAAAGTTACATTTGTATCATTACCTTGAGAGGTTCCAGGTTGGTCAGAAGTATCAATGTCTATGACTCCTATGACCGCTTCAGTGGAAAGGGTTCCTTCCACCAGGTCCTCCAGAGGGGTATTAGGTCTGTCCCTGGGAGTCCCACCACCAGTTCATTTTGCAGACTTGATGCGGGTAGCAATCCTTTCTTTGGCACGACTGCGCAGGTCATACCAGCGATTCTGAAGGATATTGATGTCTCTGTGTGCAACACCCACTTCATTTACTTTTGCTTGTATTGCCAGCCAAAGTTTTCTTTTCACCCCTTCAAGAACCTTCGGGGACTGCTTTCCAAAAAGCTGATCCTGCCGCGCAGTGACCTCTTCAATTAATATCTCTAGCTCCAGGTCACTGAATTTCACTTTCCTTTTTCTGGCATGTTGCTCTTCTGAATGATTTTCTGCCATTTCTAAAACCACACCACACAGAAAGCCTCTTACAGTTGCTTCAGGCTGAGTTCAAACTGCCAAAAGCCACTCCTGCAGTTCAAACAGGGCTTCAGGTGGGTGTATTGATCTCTGAGCTTCCTGGCTGTAATTAAAATGAGATGCATCATGTGCGATTTTTTGTAATTTGCGAATTCGCAATTAAGAATTCACATTTTTCCTGCGATTCGGTATAAATTGCGATTTTTACCGAATCGCAAAAAAATTGTGAAAATATTGATGCATACGTTTTTACGATTCGTTATTTGCAATTCCTTATTTCTCGCAAATAACGAATCGCAAAGAGAAACGATGATGCATGTGCCCGTATGAGTCTGTAAAAAGCATGGGGATTTATGAAACAAATTGCAAATTACTGGTTAGATTCATCCTGTAGACCACAAAATAGAATTTACTTACTCCAAAAATAAAGCACACCTAAATGCATCACAATGTTGTTTTTTATGAAATTCCAGAAAATAGTATGTGGATCACAAATGTTATGTTCAATCAAAAATAAATAAGATTTTAAAAAGAAAAATCAATTATGTCCAATAAACAGCCTAAATTCCCAACCTATTTGTACAACATAAGTGATGTTATTCATCATGAGCAATTAATAAGCAATTTTAGGGAAGTAACATTGTCAATGGTAAAAAAGTAGAGTAGTTTAAATGCATGTGCAAATATTTTTTACTGTATGTGCAATGTGAAGTAACAATCTTTGCACCAACAATGAATACGTCCAATAACTGACACAATAGTAAATCATTGAAGAAACTCATAGTTAAATTCCTGGTTATGGTGCCTATAGATAAGTATTGCACAATATTCACAAAATCGAAAGAGGACATGCGTCAGAGATATATGTTAACTAAATTATGACTCACTGTGGTTATGCTGTTTCAGGATTAATTATTATTATATACTGGACAAGAAAGAGTTTAATTGGAATCACTACACAATACAGAGCAGATAAGTTGTGGTTTGGTCAAACTGTGAGTGATAAAACTTAGAGTACTGTTACCAATTGGGTGTTTGGAATGTTGGCCAAATTGTGGAGTTATAGATGTGGCAGATTTAGCCACTACAGCAAAGGTAGTGCGACTGCTTCTTCACTACTCGGGCAGTATAGCAACAGTGCGAGCGCAAGCTGTGCCAGGGATCAGTCTGACGTAGGTGCCGAAAGCAGAGTCCACAATATGGCTTGTCTAAAGTGTATTGGTCACTACAAGCATATTTTGAATTTTGTAGCATTCATGGTTTACAAAGCAGTTTTAGGACCAAGAAAAGTAATGTGGTAAGTAAATAATTGTAGCTGAGCTGAGCACCCAAAGGCATTTAATAAATGTTCATGCAAACAGGGGGTCATAACATGTGCCAACCTGTGTGCATGCTTTTTAGAACAGCGGTCCCATGCATTCAAGAATATATGAGACAATAAATATAGACAGAACCAAATCTATATTTGGAGCGAAATGTCCAGCCGGACAGAGGTCTTTAAGTTTACTCAATGAACAAATGATCCATACAGAGAGAATACCTTCAACAGTTCACGAGTGTGGTACACAAGCCTGTGCTCAAACACTAACAGATCAAATACAGAAGTTAGATTACGAACATAGAAGTGCTTTTTAAGGCAAACAAACATTTTCTGTTTAAAATCCAATTGTACAGAAGTATCAGTAAAGCACCATTACATTACATAGAAATTAAGTTTTGTATAAGGTGCTAGACAGGTCGACGGCGTTTCGGTCCTCCTACTTAATCATGGGGACCATCATCAGGACATTCAATTAATGCCATCCCACTCCTGAAAAAACCCAGGGAAGACACGAATATTCCAAAACACTTTAGCCAAATTTAGCAGCTCCCATTCCAGGCAAAGGTGGTGGAACAGCACGTATTAAGCTCTCTGTCACACCATCTAGAGGACAAAATCCTCCTACAATGTAATCTGGCTGGGTTACGGCCCACTATAGAGCAGAGATGGACATGCTGTATGTGTTGGATGAATAAGAGTGAGGCCTGAAAAGAAGGAGAAGCCATATGCCCTGATGCTGTTGGAACTATAAGCAGCATTTCACATGGACAATCATGACCAACTCTTGTGGCAGGTTACAGAACTTGGCATCAAGGGCACAGCCCTTGCATAGCTTAAATCTTTTCTCAGGGGTCCCAATCAGAGAGTAAAGCAGTCTGACCATATGTCCAATCTGGGCGCACTTGCATGCGGGGTATCACATGGCTAAGCGCTGTCACAACTCTTTTTTAACACCTAAATTCAGGGACTGATAGCCGGACAGAAGCACATGGAGAGGCGGATTTATAACTATGCCGATGATACTCAAATAATCACGCAGATAGATAAATCCCAATGCACCCACACAAGAATACAAAACATCTTAAAATTCGACGTCAATTGGATGACGGCCAACTACCTCAAGAGTAATCCTGACCAGACGGAGGTCTTGGCCGTCACCACAGACTCCAACCGGTGGAGCCAAAGGGTTTGGACTCACGAGCCGGTCACCTACCCGGAACCGGCATTGGACAAAAAAAGCCTGGCCATTAAAATAGATGCGAATCAATACATGGTCCAGCAAGTGTCTACAGTAGTGAGAACGTGTGTGGGAATACTGAGACAGGTGCGAAAACTTTCCACACCTCCTCTCCTTTGCCACTCTAAGACTAGCAGTATCTGGTATGATACTGTCACAGATGGATTATGGAAACTCTCAATATATAAGCCTCACGGCAAAATCACTGGTCAGATTGCAGGTCATTAAGAATGACACCGCAAAACTAATCTTTAGAGCACGTAGAGGAACCCATGCAAGACACTCCTACAACAACTGCACTAGCTCCCAAATGGGCAAAGAAGAAAGTAAAAGGGCCTCTATATTACACATAAAGCCATTTCGCTTAGTCAACTACACTGCTAGCAGAGTGTTACGCTCTTCGGATGCCAGGAGACTGGCCTGCCCCTGCTTCAGTTTGTCATCCAAAGTTGAGAGAGCTTTTTTAACCTGTATCACCCAAACATGGAATAATCTGCCGGAAACGTTAAGTAAACAAGATGCCCTTCTTCCATTCAGGAAGAAGTTAAAAGCAGTCCTTTTCTAGGAAGCCTGGCGGACAATCTACATTTTCTACCACCAGGTGCCAGGGTAGGCTCTCAGTTACAGAACTTAAAAACCTGGTGATGATAATGCGCTTTATAAATACCATTTAAAATTAAAATTACGATCCTAGTGCTGCCCAAAGCGCGCAGAGGCACTGCAATTCAGATATTACAGTCTGCTGCATGCAATTAACTTTCGGCGATATTTAAATCAATTCCAAGACTGGACCGATATGTGCTGTTGCTATGCTGTTTGTTTTCAACCACAGTGGCATGCCTCCTACTGCAACAAAAAAAAATCAGAAGTCAGTGTCATATTTAAGAGGCCACTTTAAAGCCCCGCTCAGATGAGTGAGAGATGGCTGAAACAGAAAATTAAGTGTGTTCTTCTTAGAATGAGAGGCACAGGAGGGCCATACCATAATTATTAAATAATATGCGAGAAAGTGGGCTTTATTTTGTTTGTCGCAGGAATCATTAGTACATTTAAGTCTGATAACCGTGCGCCTTGGCATGAATGTGTGTGGGAGGCCTTGATTTACAAGCTCAGCGCTTTTTGCAGAGACATTGTGAAGGAGATTCGACAATGCATGTGGAATAAAGCTGCATGATATTTCGACATGAAAGCTGATTGAATGCATGAACCCACAGAAACAGCAATTCGTGAATGGCCAGGTCCACAGGAGTTGTAGATGCCGACAAGACATTTGTTCACAACCTTCCAGACACGTGCTCCTATGTTCTGTGTTTATAGGTGAGGTGACTGTGTCCAGTGATGGTGAGAGGAGGCACTGAGTGGCTTTAACAGGTACATGGGCCTCAAGTGAGGGTGCGGTACCGCACCATGACTTCAATATACAGCAGATGAAACACAGTAGTGTGCTGTACAGTATGCAGAGAGTAGCATCATCTCTGTTACTGTGCCAGTCTGCACCATCCCAAGTGGCAACTGAATCATGTCTCCACATAACAACGACACTGTTTGAGTAGCTGTCTGCAGCCAGTATGTGTGGGTCCATATACAGCTCAACTGCAGTAGCCGTAAAAAGCAGCGAGAACATTTTTTACAACACTGTGAGACTTGTTAAGGCAAATATAACACTGGGGAATAAAATTGCTACTTAGGAGAGGTCAGAGTTTTCAGCTTGTGCTATTTTAGACTGTGACCATAAAGTAGCGTCAAAGTTAAAATATGACTATTGAAAAGAAGGTGTAACAACATATCACAGAACTTCATTTGATGTGACTAGCTCAGTGGGTTGCTGCTTTTGTCACAGCTACCTTTGTTAATTCCAGTTCAACACCATCGAGCGCCGAGGTGAGGGACTGAAGGGTGCTGTGCATTTGTATATATCTTTAAAAACAACTGTAAGAGTGCCTTAAAGCTTCTCGTGCATGAAATGTGAGTCATTTCTGATATTTCACAGTTGAAAGGGACTTTAATGCATGCTTGATTTAGCGAGCAGGGAAGTGTGAATCGTCCAAGGCAAATATTAATCGATCAATTCAGGCGGCTGGAGGGTGCAAGATATATTTAAAAATAACAGTTTAAAAGCACCTGTTATAAAGTTCCTTTAAGTTTCTTGTTTATCAAACGGGACACATTACTGATATTTATTGGTTTGCAGGATATGTAATTGAGTTTTTAGCACAAAGGAAAGTGTCACTCGTCCTTAGAAGCTATGAATCCAGCAATTCAGCAGGCTGGAGGGTGATGTGTATTTCAAAATAACACTTTAAAAGCACCTGGAAAACAATTAGTGCCTGGTTTATTTTGCGCACAAGGAAATAACAATCGTCCTTCAGAGATAATAATATATAAATTCAGGCAAAATAAAGGCATCCAACAACAGCTAGCAACATACATGGCGAAATTTCAAAAATATAATACAAATAAAAGAATATTAAACCCCGCAAATGTAGAAAAATAAATTTACGCGAGGGTGTGAATGCTTGAAAAGTTTAGGGAGGAAAAATAGATTTAAGGATGTATTAAACGGTATCAATCGTCCATGGCAGCTATTAATCTATGTATTCAGGCAACATAAAGGCATCATTAATGCAAAATAAAACAAATAAAAGAATAATTACTGACCTTAAAATACATTTCAGTGAGGGTGTGACTGCTACGTGCTGGGGAGATCACACAGACAGGCCAACGGCGTATTGTTGCATATGCGCGTGCGTGGTGAAATACGCATGTGCAGTGAAATACGCTCGCGCAAGAAATCACTGTCCCCCACTTCTCTCAAGAGCAACAAAGGCCTCTTTATTTAAGACAGGTGTGTAAATCAATATCTGTTGAACACATAAATTTATTCAATAAATTCCAATCTTCACAGCATGACTAAACATCCCTACCTAGGAGTAACCCCCCCACCGAGTTAAACCTAACTAAAACCAGAACTACTAACTCTTGAAGAATACCCCCTGATTTTTCCAATAAACTCCCCTTTCAGGATGGACCAACCTGCTCCAGGCTGCCCACCCCCACTAGAAAAACCGCCGACCAAAAGAACCAAGACACCTGTCCTAAAGTGGCGAGGCCCGAAGGCCGGAGCAGCGCCTAAAGCACTGCAAAGGGTAAAAAACCTAGCGAGAAAAAAGGGGGAAGGGTGGGTGGGGCAAACGAACCTCCCTTCACTACCTCCCACTACGTACTTCCTTTCCGCCTGCCTCCAGCCCCTTTTATCACCTCTCCTCCAATCACCCACACCTGCCCTGTCCAGCTCATGCTCGCCCGAACGAACCCAGGGAGAGACCGGCTCGCGCCCGGCTCTCCCTGGGTCCCCCCTCGCGCAAGAAATCACGGTCCACCACTTCTCTCAAGAGCAAGAAAGGCCACTTTATTTAAGACAGGTGTGTAAATCAATATCTGTTGAACACATTAATTTATTCAATAAATTCCAATCTTCATAGCATGACTAAACATCCCTACCTAGGAGTAACCCCCGCACCAAGTTAAACCTAACTAAAACCAGAACAACTAACTCTTGAAGAATACCCCCTGATTTTTCCAATAAACTGCCCTTTCAGGATGGACCAACTCGCTCCAGGCTGCCCACCCCCACTAGAAAAACCGCCACCCAGGAAAACCTTTAGAGTTTTCCTGCCCCACTCAAAGGCAAGGATGAAGGGGAGGAGAACACCACAATTGCACTTCCAGTACCTTCGCTATCAAGTCACGTAATTCTAAAAGATAAAATGAAAGGCCCAATTGGGACAGGTGAACACCATCCTCACAAAATAAATGCGTCTCAGAAACTTGCAAATGATGGTGAGCCAAACTGTAGATGCATAAATGTTTACAAAACAGTCTCATAGCGCGATTCACTTTTTTTCGTGCTTTCTCCATGGCTGAATAATTCCGCTCCCCAGTCCATTGTAAGCGTGGCACGAACTCAGTCCAGATCACCATGGTGCTCACACAGAAGGTCTTGATGACGTCGAGATCCATTTTCATCAACTTGAGCAAAGTCAAACCGGATAAAGAGACTAAATCGTTTTCTCCCAGGTGCAGCACCAGTAAATCAGGTGGGCCCCCCGAAACCAGAGCAGACAAGGCGGGAAAGAGGCCACCCCAACGCATGCTCCCTGTACCATGCCAGGAAACCTCATGTGTCAGACTGCTTAGACCCAGCGATCTGCCACAAAGCTGACGTGCAGCAGCTACGGCAGCCCGCTTAACAAAAGAATGGCCAAGTATCCACACCCTCCTTTTCGCTCCAGCCACCGCATGCCAAGGACCTAGAAGAAAAACAAATGTTAGGGCAAAACAAAGGCGAGCTATTTTCTTACATACTTCTCACAACATCTCGATCGCCAACGCCCAATGCGGCCAATTTGGGACCAATCTCACCCCAACCTGGCGGCCTCCATCGCCGCCCCAATCCGAAAGGAATGAGTACCAAAGTGAGAAGGATCCCGCCCCAGACCCAACAGGACCTTTCGAAGAACAGCCAACAACTGAGAAACAACAATTGGACTGCCATCAGCATGACAAAAAATTACTCCCGGGGCAAAATGAGGGGATGTCAGAAAAACCTCCCATTCCCCTACAGGGCAGCAAGAAGCCACACTGCTCCGCCCCAAAAAGACCCACTTACCCCTCCCCAACTGATCAGTCTTGGACATGCGCAACCACAGGCGGACTCTGTCATGCTCCACCACCACCTCACTGCTAGTCATACCCACCCTATCACGCAAACCCAGCAGCTCAGAAGCCCGAAACGCCCCAAAAAATAACCACACAAAACACAAACAAAATTTCTGACACTCAAATGCATCATAACAGCACACATCCAATTGGGATAACAGCAGTTGAAGCAAATCAAAAGTCACCGGCTGCCGCAGCTTCTGAGCACCAGCTTGAAACCTACCCAAACCTTTCAAAACTTTCTGAACCAACACCCCCCCAATAGGATCCCTCCCCCACCAAAGCTGACCGTAAAAGGATACCCCCGCCAGCTTACCCAAAATGGTCGTGTGGGAGTGGCCTTTGTCCGCCTAATGCAAAACAAAATGCAACAAAAATTGTTCATCAGACAAAACAGCCTGTGCCGGACCTACCAACTCCTCACCAAACCGCAAAAATTCCTGCCAAGCCTTCCAATAACTCCGACGGGTGGAGGCAGCCACTGAATTCTCAACCAACTGTTGGACCCTCAATCCCCCAAGGCCCATACGTACTGTGGGATCGCAGTCGGTTCTAGATCCGCCCCAGGAGCCAGTCTGCGGAATTCCAACCACTGAAATCGAGATAAAGCATCAGCGATACAATTAGTGGCTCCTGGAACATGTCTAGCTTTAAAGACAATATTCAGCTGTAAACACCGCAACATGAAAGCACGCAACAGCTTCAACACACGCAAATCCCGGGCCCTCTGCTTGTTAACGAGGTCAACCACTGCCATATTGTCCACGTGGAACAACACAGAACGATTCTGGAACTCATCCCCCCAGATGTACAGAGCTGCCAGCAAAGGGAACAATTCTAAAAAAGCTATGCTGCGACCTTGCTCCCGCCAATACACCGGCCAGCCAGCCGCGCACCAACGCCCTTCCCAAAAGATGCAGAAGCCGTTAGCTCCAGATGCATCCGTGAAAAGCTGCACCTGCCAGACGATTTCCTCGTCTGCAAAAAACAAGGACAAGCCGTTAAAATCCTGGAGGAAACTCAGCCAGATACCCAAATCGGCTTGGACAGCTGTGGTAATGCGCACCCGATGATGAGGAAGGCTGGCGCCAGACAGAGACAGGCCCAGACGTCTACAAAACGTCCTACCCGCCCGAACCACACGACACGCAAAATTCAAGTACCCCAAAAGCTTCTGAACCTTCCAAAGTTCCAATTTGCGTTCGCCCAAAACCAACCTGATGAAATCAGATATCTCCCGCACCTTGTCAGCAGGCAAGCGCGCCATCATAGCCTGGGTATCGATCTCAAGCCCCAAAAAGGTCAAAGATGTACACGGTCCCTCAGTCTTATCCGGCGCCAAAGGGACACCCAGCTCCGTGGACATAGCTTGGAAGATCTCTAATGCCAACTGACACTGCCCAGACTGACCCTTACCAATGAAAAGGAAGTCATCCAGATAATGACAAACCAAGGCGTGGCCACTGATGAAAGTGAAGCGCCACTGCAGAAATGTACTGAAGGTTTCGAATAGGGCACAGGACACCGAGCAGCCCATTGGCAAAACCTTATCCACATAGAAACATCCCCCAAAGTGCATGTCCAAGAGACCAAAATCCCAGGGATGAATGGGCAGAAGCCGAAAGGCAGATTGAATGTCACTCTTCGCCAGCAAGGCACCAGGACCTGCTGTGCGAACCAGCTGCAAGGCGTCATCTACAGAAGCATAGGTCACACTAGAATCTGCCGGGTCAATGAAATCGTTGATAGAGGAACCCTCCGGCCAAGACAGATGGTGTATGAGCCGAAACTCCCCAGCCGCCTTTTTGGGGACAACTCCCAGAGGAGAGACTATCAAATCAGGGAGAGGGCAGCTAAGAAAAGGACCAGCAATCCTGCCCGCCGCAAGCTCTGCATCCAACTTCCTCTGTACAACCTGGGGGCACTCTTTAGCGGACTTTAGGTTATCAGACCACCTGCCCAACCGAGGACCCTGGTACCCAATCCGGAAATCGACTCTGAAACCCCAGGATAAAGTCTTGGCAGCCTCGAAATCAGGATAGTCCACCAACCACAAGTCAAGTACCTCAAGCTTAATAGGAGTAGGAGCCCTTAGATACAAAGTGCGAAGATTGCCCCCTGCCCCCTGCCCCCTGGACCCCTCCCTTGGTCTCCAAAACGCTGTCCTGGGAAACATTGGGTGAGGGCATGTCGTCCCCCGCACTGTGCACACTCATGTTTGTATCTGCATGCCGGCCTGGTACAAGAACCCCTGTTAAAGTGCCAGCATGCCCCAGAAGTGGAGGACTGCCCTCTGCCCCAAACCCCCGCCCCAGAATGAGCGGGGTGAAATTGAAAGGGCTGATACTGCACCGGCAGGCCGCTAGCCGTGTGGGTCGTAGCAGGCGGGTGAGCAGACGCCATCCACTGGAGCCACAACTCCGCATCCACCTCACCCCAGGAATGCTCAGGGAACACACTCATCAGCATATTTGAACATTTCAACCGCCTTACTCAGATGACGCTGGCAATAAACACTAGCATAAATCAAAAAAGCTGACGTCCAGTTCTCAATAGACTTCGGGACTCGAGGCCGCCGAGCCAACTCCAGTTCCTCCTCCTTAGACCCTTCCTTAGCTTGCACATCTCGATGGAGGAGCCTAAACACATCAACAAATTCACCACTCCAGATTCGAGATTTAGTTTTTTCAGACAGATGAGAACCTAAAGGCATCCCCACTCCAGAATAAGGCAATCTGCAACTGGTTTCATAGGAGTCGCTGAGTCCCCTAACCGCACAGGCCCACGGCGGAAACGTCCCCTGCAATTTGAACATTCAAACCCGCCGGCCGCTCAAGCCGCGGTGCCAGAGCAACTCGCTCCTCAATAACCCCATCACCCGTACCAATCGATCTGGTACGCTTAGCCGGGAGACTCTCCCCTGTTTTCCAAACAGACCACCAACCGTCCTTACCTCTTGGCAACTGGGCCAACTTCTGATGGAAAGTCACACGGTCCCCTTGAGGTGGTCGACTCCCCGCTGCCTCACGTACCGCTGCGTGGTCCGCACATGACTCCTGCAAGATACGAGAAACAGGGAATTGCCCCACCCCACCCTGATGGGCCCGTGCTGCCAAAAGCCCAACATCCTTCTCCCTTAATTCCCCTTCTTCCAAATCATCCTCCAGTACGTCCAACTGTAGCACATCACCAGAAAATGAATCTTGTGCACTGCCACTTGGCAGAGCCCCATCACCAACTCCCCCATCGTAATACTGCCAGTCAATGTCATTAGAGCGCACTGTGCGCAAAGCTGCAGAAGAGAGATCCGCTCCAGATAACTCTCCCATGACCCCACCACAGGAAACAGCCCTATGGACAGTCCGCAAGCCCTTCGAACCAGCCAACAGCCGCCCAGCTTGAGCTGCAACTGGAAAACTATAGCCGCTCAAGCCAGACTGAGAGGAACCAGCGAGAATGCCCCCCCCCACAGCGGAGCCAAGGGGAACACCCACAGAAGACCCAGAACCAGGCACAAACCCTGGGCCACCACCCAAGCTGCCCGCCAAACCACCCTGCAATGCACCAGGCACCCCACGAGAGATTGGGAAAAGCACCGGGCTGGATGGCGAGCGCGCCCCCCCAAGGCCCATGCCCAACACACCAGCACCCTGGGACTGCGGCAGACCAGAAGGGGACCCAACAAAAACAGGAACCGGGGCCCTGGGAACCGGGGGGGGGTGGTAGATGACATGTCACTTGGGAGAAACACCTCATTGGCGGAAGGGGCCCCCAACACTGAAAACCCAGACAGCGCAGAGGTAGGATCCCCAATATTTAAACAGCCCTGTACCACACCATTGGGCAAAGGAGGAGGGGCATGTCCCAACATAGGGGTGGCTGGGGACAAAAGGTAACACCGCCCATTAATCATAAGGTAGGGGGAAGCACCATCAGGCACAGCCCGCAAGGGGACAGGGGGAGCCCCCTGCACAGGAGCAGCAAAGGGGGCCTGGGGGAGGCTCTGTAAGTCGAGGCTCCTCCCCCGTTTAGCCCTGGCACACACAGAGGACTTCTTAGCTTTCCCAGAAGGGGGCCCGCCTTCCCGCTGCACAGGCCTTCCCACAGAACGTCCCCGCCTCCCACCGGGCGCCCCTCGCAAGCCAGCAGCCCCAGTGGGGGCCAAACATACCTGCTGTTGGGCGCCCGGTAAAACCAGTGGGGGCGCCAAGGCCGCGGGACCCGGAGCTGCCACCGGCAAAACCGCCGGCATAGCCGCAGCGCCGTCCTCCTCCTCCTCCGGACATGGGGAAAGACAGGCATTCACCGCCCTCGACACGCCTTCAGCCGCCTTGCGAGAGGGGCGAGCCAACCCCACCCACGCCTCCGTCGGTACTCCGGGACGGAGCAAGTCCTCGCGTCCCGCTGCACAGAGGGTCTGCACCACCCGACGGACCTCCGCCACCTCATCCATAGCCCCGACAGCAACAGGTAGGAGCAGTAGGCAAACGAACCTCCCTTCACTGCCTCCCACTACGCACTTCCTTTCCGCCTGCCTCCAGCCCCTTTTAACACCTCCCCTCCAATCACCCACACCTGCCCTGTCCAGCTCTTGCTTGTGCGAACGAACCCAGGGAGAGACCGGCTCGCGCCCGGCTCTCCCTGGGTCCCCACATGTGCAGATTGTAAGGGGGAGATCATTGAGATGAGGAGATCATAACTACGGTACACCTGTAACGCGTTCTGAACAGGAGGCAGTCAGACATGCAGCCCAGAAGTATTTAAAAGCGTGAAAAAAGGTAATAACTAGAAAGGTCACCAGAACTTAAAATAGAACAAAAAAGTTCAGCATCTGACAGCGATGTTGTCAAATGTGTCTGTGTGTGATGAGAAAAGCACAATAAAGTTAGAGTGGTATTAAATAGAAGGTGCACACCGAAAAGTCACCGGACTAAGTGGAAAATGTCCGTTTAGTGCGTGATTAAAGGAAAGTAGGAGAAAACGTATCATACCACCTCATCTGAAAGTGAATGTAATTATATGACATTTCTTAAATGTGCTTCTGGTCGATAGTCTATGCAAGAAAGTCCAGTTTTAAAGCAAACTATTACCTTGTAATACTAGTGGCTCGTTCGTATCTTGGGACTTTGATTAAATCTTCATAGGTCCATCCTTCTGAAAGTAGGTGACCACAAGTAACAGTAGGTCATAAGTAAATGTAAGAAAAAGGGGTTAGTTAAAAAGTACAGAATATGTAGATAAAAAAAGGAGCAAGGTAAACAATGTATAACAGTCCGCCCAAGACACAGAAATTACAATAAAAACCAAATACATAGAAAATCCCAAAAATGAAGATAACATATAGGTAGAATATGGACAGTCAGATGAAAGTGAGAGTTGACAGGTCTATCTAATATTTAAAGACGGAGCGTGATTAGCACAAAGGTACATAATGTTATGTGGAGGCAGGCTCAAGAGAATCATCATGTTCTAGTCAGTACGTCACATACATATTACATGAGACAACCAGAATATACCGGATACAACCCCTAAAGGGATTAAAAAAAATTAAAGCAGACAGGTTGAATAATAGTGGGATCAGATATTAAATTCATACAGTTGTTAAAACTCCTGGTACATTGAAAAGGGTAATATTAGTCTCACGGAAATGCTATATAGAATGTATCATGATAGACCACTATGTGATTGGACAGAGAACAGCATACATTTTCTTTCAGAATACCATCTTGTATCAGTCACCCAGAAAGTACTGCATCTCGTGGTCGCTGTTAAGACCGAGCTCTACTGATCTTGGACGCATAATCAGAGTAGCCTCTGTAGGTCTGAGATTTAATTCTCTGTTTCCTCCCCAGGGGCTGGGTTCAATTATGTTTATTACATAAAAAGTGAAACAATTATGTGTGCCCTGGGAGGATCATTCCACCGCATGTAGCGCCGTGGGGTACTTCGGGTACTGCTGTTTGAGAGCTCTTGCATGCTCTCCAATTCTCTCCGAGGGCTCTGAATGGTACTGCCCACATACCGACGTTTGCAAACACATTCTAGGATGTAAACAACAAATTTGGTGATACAATTAATGTTGGATCTGACATAGCTCTTGTTGTTTGGGCCAATGAACTCTTTTTATTGTCCAAGGCCCATCTGCACATACCGCAGGAGCCACATTTATGAAAACCAACAGTGTTGTGTGAGCCACATCATGTTCTGAGCATGTGGAAAGCAAGGGCTAAGTCTCATTTTCAGTATCCTACCTCTCCTATGGGTGATTTGTGGACATTTGGTGATGTGATCGGCTAAGGATCCATCAGCTGTCAATTTCCAGTGTCTATTAAGACTCTTACTGAGTACCTCATTTAAATCATTGTAGTCTGTGACAAGCCTCACTGATTGTTTAGATTATTTTTTGTGTTACCTGTCTTTTAGTATATTCGCTCCTCGTATTCTTCTGATTGTTTTCTGCTTTGGCTAGGTTGCACGGTGTGTAGCACCTGTTCTCAAATCTGAATTTCATTCTAGACAGACCTACCTCAAATTCTTCATCATTGCTACAATTCCTTCTGTCTCTCGTAAATTACCCGTGGGGGATTACTTGAATTTGGTGTGGAGGGATTGTACTGGTGGCATGTAAAATTGTATTACATGTGGTGTCTTTACGGAAGAGATGGCTATGTAGTACATTATCTTTGATGTATAATTCAACATCCAAAAATGTAATGTTGATCTCACTGACTTGTTGTGTGAACTTAATTTCATAGGTGTTTGTATTGAGATATGCAAAAAACTAGTCTAGTTTGTATCGGGTGCTTGAGCAAATTAATAAAATAATTGTTGGCAACAATAGGTCCTTCAATAAATAGTACTATCGAACAATAAATATAGACCAGAATCAGTACTATATTGATTCACTTAAGTCCAGCCAGACATTGCTTGATTTAGTAGATATAAAAAATTGGTGCTAAAATTCAAGACAGAGCATCATAGAGTGGGACACAGTCCTGTATCCTTCAAGAGTCACAACATGAAGACAATAACAATTACACACAACATTTTCAGGCATGGAAGAGAGCTTATTGCCAATACACGATTTGAGACGGCAAGCTTTGTAGGAAAGTAGACATTAATGCACAAGTTTTGACCAATGTGTTTAACATGCATTCTGTCTGAAGGAGTCGACGACGTTTCGACTATAACGAGGTACATAGATCATATGGCTGAGATACCCGCCACCCCCTCTCAACACAATCCCCGAAAGGAGGAAAACCGGAAACAGTTCTTAAAGTTTTTGGATGTGGGATGGAGTAACCATCCCGGCCGTATTTATTAAAACAAAAAATTAAAACATTAAACGTTTCATGTTATGTACAATTTCATTATCACATTGCGATGTTTGGCTAACCTTAACATATTCTCTAATACAGAGGTTCTCCTAGCCGAACTAGCATCCTACAAAACATTCTCTAGAAACACTGAAATTGTACATCCTAACGTTTAAGGGCCAACGGCAAGGTCATAACCGGTGTCAAGATCCCTAACCAGACTTACCCCTCCCACTTGGGAGGGGCGACAGCACAGAGGCTTACCTCAAGTGCAACTACTAACAATTTCCCTTGACTTGACGGGGGCACTTAAGACTCGACGCCATTTAAAGGTCGTTCGAAGACTTGTGTGTGGTATCTAGAAGGTATCGTGGACCTCCCCCCACCCCACACAACTTACCGCATCTGCCGTCGCAGATGACACTGGCCCCGGGAAATTCCCCAGGAGGGGGCTGTAACCCCTCCTACAAAGGAAGGGGCCTTGACCGCCTTTCCTTTACTTCCGGCGACCCGCCCTTAGACGGGACCGCCTCCCCACTGAGGGGCCAATGGCCACCTCTCCCGAGCGCTCCCATCCGTGTTGGGTGACGCCCACTCATAGGGATCTACCAATTAGTGCTCACCGATCATGACCTTACCGCCTACCAAAAAATAAATACGACAATTCTTACTCAAACCTATGAAAACATTGGTCGCTACGACCGAAAGAACATGCATAAAATGCAACACTACATCAAATCATTTTAATCATAACAACCTACACGATATTCACCATACTTTATTACGATCAACAACAAACTGATACTCTCACAGCCTGTAAACGAAATAGAAAGAACAAACTTATAAATTCACTTTATTGCACAACAACTTGCTGTCCTCAGGGGCTGGTGGGTGGGTCAAAATTGGCTCTTCGTTCCGTCCCGAGCTCACGTGTAGCGAGGAGGTGCAGCTTCGGAGCACAAGAACAAGAGGACGTCTTCTGGTCTTGCGTCTCTTTTTATCCGTCTTCAGGGCGGGCGAAAACCCGCCCCTGCCTGCCCCTAGGGCGGGGCTGGCTACGTCGGTGTCTAGGCCAGCCCACTCTAGGGCGGGAAAAAAGCGCGCCCCGGCTACACCGCTTCGGGCATACCAGCCGAGGCGCGCTTCCCGCCCCAAAATGGCTTCCCGGGGGGATCGAGGCACTCCGCCATACGTTCGGGGGGACCGAGTGGTCGCCCCTTTCCATATGGCTGAGATACCCGCCACCCCCTCTCAACACAATCCCCGAAAGGAGGAAAACCGGAAACAGTTCTTAAAGTTTTTGGATGTGGGATGGAGTAACCATCCCGGCCGTATTTATTAAAACAAAAAATTAAAACATTAAACGTTTCATGTTATGTACAATTTCATTATCACATTGCGATGTTTGGCTAACCTTAACATATTCTCTAATACAGAGGTTCTCCTAGCCGAACTAGCATCCTACAAAACATTCTCTAGAAACACTGAAATTGTACATCCTAACGTTTAAGGGCCAACGGCAAGGTCATAACCGGTGTCAAGATCCCTAACCAGACTTACCCCTCCCACTTGGGAGGGGCGACAGCACAGAGGCTTACCTCAAGTGCAACTACTAACAATTTCCCTTGACTTGACGGGGGCACTTAAGACTCGACGCCATTTAAAGGTCGTTCGAAGACTTGTGTGTGGTATCTAGAAGGTATCGTGGACCTCCCCCCACCCCACACAACTTACCGCATCTGCCGTCGCAGATGACACTGGCCCCGGGAAATTCCCCAGGAGGGGGCTGTAACCCCTCCTACAAAGGAAGGGGCCTTGACCGCCTTTCCTTTACTTCCGGCGACCCGCCCTTAGACGGGACCGCCTCCCCACTGAGGGGCCAATGGCCACCTCTCCCGAGCGCTCCCATCCGTGTTGGGTGACGCCCACTCATAGGGATCTACCAATTAGTGCTCACCGATCATGACCTTACCGCCACAGGTCCGGATAGTTGACCGGCTATCCGGACCCCCCACAAAACTCCTACCTAAAGGTCATGTTTTAACGATTTTAACCAAGCTAGGAAGTCTCCTATGAGTAACTCATTCCCAACCCTCGACAAATGCACACCATCCCCCAAATACATACTGTCATCATTAATACAACTATGCGAGATCGAATGCAATGTCTTGGAACGGAACAACCTACTCACTTTGTTATTCAATTTTCTAACGGAATGATTCAAAGCAGGTATCGAGATAGCCCCCCGCCACACTTTTCGTGGGATCATATGAGACCACGCAATTATGCACCCCGGAACTCTCCTTGCTAACCAACTTACCGTGGAAAGCATAGCCTCCAGGAGAAGTCGTCTACCGGTGGTGACCAAATCATTGCCCCCCAAATGCACTATGACTATGGACGGCGGTGACCTCATCCGCTCTAACAAACCCTCAAAAAACTTCTGAAACTGGTCAATACAGAGACCGCCCCTTCCGTAGAAGGACACTCTGTACCCGTATTCCCCAGGTACGTGAATCATGTCACCTGCTTTGAATACGTCTGCGGCCCGTCTCACGTATGAGTGGCCCACGACCCACACCTCCTTCCTCACAGCCGGTGACGTGCGACCGCTGGCCTGGTGTTGGGTCGACTGCACAGTCCGCCCTGCCGCGTAGGCTTGCGCAACTGAAAACAAACAAAAGACAAGAAGCGTGAGTACATGATTACAGCTTCACAACATGTGCAATCGCACGTACCTCTTATAACAATTGGAGGACCAGCGCCCCACACGTTTCACTTGTTCTACATTAAGACCCCTGGCTGTAGCTTCAGTGGCAGCCCCTATTCGAAAGGAATGGGTCCCAAATTCGCCCGGGTCCAAGCCCGCTGCGGCAATGGCCATTGCAAGCACCCGCTGAAACTGAAACCTCGTCAGCGGGGTGGCGTCTGCATGCCTCAACAATGTCCCCCCCCATGATGCCACTCTTCGTGCTAGGTAATCTTCTAAGCACTGTACCGGACACATGGATGACTCGGGGTTCCTGCGAATGATCGTACAGTCCCCTCTCCCATCTTGATCAGTCTTGGACCTGAGAAAGGAGACAATCATCGCATCACCCCTGATCTGAACATGTTCCCTGCACAAGCCCCCCGTCACATCCTGTTTGTTCCTTGCAACTAGCTCACTAACTCTCATAGCCCCGTGAAATGCCAGCGTAAATGCAGTCCGGAACAAACAGGTCTCGAAAGGGGACGAGCATGTGTTAGGGAGTGTGGCCAGTAACTGGGACAACCTGTCTAGACCTATCGGTCGTCTTACGTCTACTCTGCGACCCTCTAGGCGTTGCCACCCACGCAGCGCTTTCTGTACTGTGAAAGACGCTGTTGGGTCCAGGATGCCATGGGCCCTGGCAACAAAGGAAATGGCGGCACGATGCCTTTGGGCCGTAGCCACCGATTTCCCAGCCCTACGTAAGGACATCAGAAAAAGTACTACCCACTCTTCCTGACCCCAAAGTCCCCCTCTCTCTGCCCCCAAAAAGGCTAAATAGGCCTGGAACGCCCCTTCATATGCCTTCCTTGTCCTGGGTGCTAGACTCTCTCCCAGGAGGTGACGAAGTTCGGGGCACCGAGAGACCAGAGAGCTTCGGGGAAGGGTGCCGGCTCCGGGTCCGCTGAAGGAAGGAAACCCGAGAAAGCCTGCATGTGAAAACGAGACAGTGCATCAGCAGCCTGATTCATCACCCCTGGGACATGTTTTGCTCTGAATACCACGTTCAGTTGCATACACAGTAAGACAATTTCTTTGAGCAGCCTCAAAATCAATTTACAACGAGCTGCCTGACTATTGATGCATTCTACCACGGTCATATTGTCGGACCAGAACACAACAGAATGATCTCTGAACCCTTCTGGCCAGGTTCTCAGAGCCACCAGAATGGGAAATAGTTCAAGGAAAGCGATGTTACTCGTCAGCCCCTTCTCGTGCCACCATAGGGGCCACTTTTGTGCCGACCATTTTGTGCCGAAGATGGCGCCAAAACCTACGCTTCCTGCTGAATCTGTCCATAGCCCAAGCTCTTTGGAGGACACGGCTGGCTTGTTCCAGACGACTCGGCCATTGAAGCCCGCCAAGAATGCTAACCAAATCCGCATGTCCTGGCGGACCTCAGCCGATAACCTTGTGCGATGATGACCCTCCTTTAGGCCAACCATCGCTTGGGCAATTGAGCGGGAAAAAGGGCGAGCCATTGGTATCACCCTCAAGGCAAAGTTCAACTTTCCCACTACTTGTTGCAACTGAAGCAGTGTAACTTTGGATGCATTTAAACATACTTGGAGGGCTGCCCTGAATTTCGACACTTTGCTAGCTGGTAAACGGAAGCACCCCTCCCTTGAGTCCAACTCGATCCCCAAAAACTCGAGGCAAGTCGTGGGACCCATAGTTTTACCCGGTGCCAATGGCACGCCAAGATGACCCATCAACACACAGAATTCAGCTAAGGCCTGGGCACATTCGGGATTACCGGCGGGGCCAAGGAACAAAAAGTCGTCAAGGTAGTGCATTACATTTCGGAAACCCGTTCTCTTAGTGAACACCCATTGCAGGAAAGTACTGAATTGCTCAAAGTAAGCACATGATATAGAGCATCCCATTGGCATACACCTATCCATGTAAAATGACCCCTGGAACCCGAATCCCAGAAGACGCTGATCGTCTGGGTGTACCGGGAGCAACCGGAACGCTGACTCGATATCAGATTTCGCCATCAACGTCCCGTGCCCCAGGCGATTCAAAATGGCTACTGCCTCATCAAAAGATGCGTATCGCACCGAACAAACTTCTGGATCAATTGCGTCGTTCACCGAAAGACCATGTGGAGCAGACAGATTATGGATTAAACGAAACTCACCCGGGTCCTTCTTGGGGACCACCCCTAACGGAGAACAAACGAAATCCGGTACCGGGGGTACACTAAACGGGCCGGCGACCCGTCCCCGGCTAACCTCTTTCTGAATTTTTTCTTGAACTACAGACGTATGTTGTAAAACGGAAAGTTGATTTTTGCACATCCCTACACCCTGAAAGTCCCCTACCGGGATGCGGAAACCATGTGTAAAACCGTTCCGCAGCACCCCGGCAGAAGCACGATCCGGGTATTCGCTGAGCCAGGGAATCATTGCCAAGGTATCAATCGGGGTTGGTAAAGGCGCCCCTCGGCCTAACTTAGACCTGTTTGGCGCCTCCCTTACCCCCATTCTCACTCGTTCTGGCTCTGCACGATGACTCAGGATGGGATGACCCACACGTACTACATTCGTGTTTGAATTTACACGATCCCGGAGGCCTGGTACATTTCCCTTTGTTGAAATTAAAACAGAAACCCTTTCTCCCTGTAGTGCCTGCGGGCCTCGACTGGTCGTCGGTGCTCGTACTTGGTCGAAAGGGCGTCCCCACATTTTGGCGGGAGTAATCAACAACATTGCTCCCGACCAATGGCATTCTTAACATTCCCGATTCTTTCATTTTATCCCATGTTAAAGAATCGTAACAATCCCAAGTCAAACTCTTGTTATGTTCCTTTTCTTTCCTGAACAGATTGTCATAACAAAACCAATGGTTACCTTGATACGCTGTCGAGTAACCCATAATTCGTGATTGATAAACGGGAAACTCAGGAAGCAACTCGGGCCTACGTTCCCCCAAAATCGATGTGAAAATACCCCATGCATTGCCCCAGTTGCCAATGTTCTCATTTACCTTAAAGGCGGCCATTTTTGCGCGCCAAACACTCGGATGCATTAGGTCCTTCTGACTTTTTACATGCTCCACATCATAATGATCAACAAGCAAGGAAAAAATATTGACGTACTCCCCTGCCCAGATCTTTTCCTTTATAGCTAAAGGCACATGTTGTCCCAATCTCTCTCTACGAGAGGGTGCTGACTCGTCCCTTGCAATCGGCAATGGCCGCTTACCTGAACCGGACGCAGCTTCTGCCGCTTGCGGCTTGTCTATCCCCGCCAACGGCGCAGCCACTCTAGCTGCCTCTCTCTTCTCACGAAGCCCTTTTATCAGCGCCTGTGCCTCGGCAGCCGTGGCGCCATCACTACTATCCCCCAACCATGCTGCTAGCTGTGCTGCCAGCTCGGGGGGCATGTCTTCCTTGGATGTCGGGGTGACGACAACGGGGATTGGATTCCCCTCCATCGGTACTGGGGTCGGCGCCTCGAGCGGGGCAGAGGGAACCGGGACGTCCCCACCGGCTGGAACCCTTCTCGGCCTCTTAGGTCTCCCTCCAGCCGGCGCAGGGCCCGAACCCTCCTCCCCATCTCGCTCCGCCAACCGTTTCTTTATGTCGGACACCTCTTTGCAAAGGGCCCGCACCATCTGGTCGGTCGTCATTCTCTTTGCGCCTTTCTTGGGCATTTCTCCGAGGAAGTATCTAGAAGACAAAGAAAAAGATCAAAACGCTCAAAATTGGCTCTTCGTTCCGTCCCGAGCTCACGTGTAGCGAGGAGGTGCAGCTTCGGAGCACAAGAACAAGAGGACGTCTTCTGGTCTTGCGTCTCTTTTTATCCGTCTTCAGGGCGGGCGAAAACCCGCCCCTGCCTGCCCCTAGGGCGGGGCTGGCTACGTCGGTGTCTAGGCCAGCCCACTCTAGGGCGGGAAAAAAGCGCGCCCCGGCTACGCCGCTTCGGGCATACCAGCCGAGGCGCGCTTCCCGCCCCAAAATGGCTTCCCGGGGGGATCGAGGCACTCCGCCATACGTTCGGGGGGACCGAGTGGTCGCCCCTTTCCATTCTCAGGACGGGAGTTACAAACGCTTGAAAAATAACACTGCCTCTAGGGCGAATGCGCTAAATGGACCTCCGAGGGATGGGGAAGTTCAAAGAAAATCCAGATAGAAGCGGGCTTGTTCAGAACCCTAGATCAAATTTAGGAAAGAAATTCCAATGAAATTAGCATGACAATGGTCGTCGGACGGGTAGGAGGCTCTGTGCTGGCCACGAGGGGACCTTAATGGTGGAGCGGGATCACTGCTGCCAGAGTCGGCGGGTAGAGAGATCGGTCAAGCTGCGGCAGTTACATTACAATGACCAATATTTCAAAATTAACCCATCACTCAACGGAGAAAGAAGATTACCTTAAAAATAGGGCAATCCGCCGGATCTGCCGTGCTTGGGGGTGTTACGTCATTCAAGATGACATTGTCATTGTAAAAAGATCAGGCAGTATTAGTTTTGGTTCAGATAACTAGGATCTAATTGTATCCACCTCTGACTTTTGCTGACAATTTGGTTGCCTTAGATCTTAGAATTAGCCCTATAGGCAATTCCAATTTTCCATTTAAGTAGTCCAGAACATGTCCTTTTACGCACTAATGACCCTACTTCACCTCTCAGCCCCATTGATCGACTTAGAAAGGTACTTAAAAGTCCCAGCTACTATTACCCAGTGATAGTTCTTGGCCAATAGGACAGCATACTGTCGGTCTCTTTCCAATCTCTGCCCTATATGCACTTTTAGCAAATCTACTTCTTACCCAGTAAATGCTTTGGGGAAGGGGGTTGAAGATACTGCGTCTCTGCGGGATTCTGTTCTACATCTCCCATAATACACTGCACTGTGTGCTTGTGTACCTGCACTGGACTTCTAGTTTTGTCCTGCCCCTGGATCACTGCTGGGTGTATGGGGGTAATTGGGGGGTGTCAGGGGTATGATGACATGCTTCTTACCTTGTCCTGGTACTTGGGGGTCGGAGCTGTCAAGGTCCGCCATGCCCATTACACTTTCTGGAAGCAGGGTAACCTCAACCAGTTCCTCCAGAGATGTAGAGTCAGTGGCAGTGGAGGTCCCTCCACCAGTCTTCCTGGACTGCTCCAGCTTGGCAGCCACCTTCTCCTTGGAGCGCTGGCGCATATCGTACCAGCGCTTTCTTAAGTCTTCCACACTCTTGTGTGTGACACCAACAGCATTCACTTTCTGCTTGATTTCTGCCCATATACGCCACTTGCATGTCTCAGGCACCTGGAGTGATTTCTTCCCAAATAGGAGCTTTTGGCTTGTCACCATTTCTTGGATGAGCACCTCCAACTCCGCTTCAGAAAACTTTTGTTACCTCTTCCTCTGGGTTTCACCCCCCTGCGGCTGTTGCTGCGGAGTGTCCTCGCCGGCCATGTCTCCAGTGTCTTCCATTGTTTTCACCACTGCAGAGTTCCCTCTCCACCACTCCTTCTTTCTGACCGTGCTTCAGAAACTCAGGTGCAGCATGGGTAGTCATACTTCCTGGTTGTGATGTCATCAAGCTGCACCTCAGTTTCCGATTCTCAGATTTACAAAATTCACAATTTAGCGTTTTTTTTCCATTAAGGAATTGCTATTTGGGGTGTCGCAATGAAAATAGCTATTATTACAGAAGCGCCATTTTTATTTTTTAATTTTTTTTTACATACATGCCGTTTTGTGATTCTGAAATTGCGATTCGCTAAAGATCGCAAATTGAGAATCGCAAAAGGGGAGCATGATACATATGGCCCTCAGTTTGTAAGCATTATCCCAAGGAACTCAAGTGTGTGATGGGAGCTTTACTGATATTGGATAACACTGATACTGTATGTGCCAATGAATTGTTGCTTATCAATTCCCTTGATTTTAATGGTGCTACTGGTTATATTTCCAACATGACTTAAATAGTGTTATTAAATGTATATTCCAGGTCTATGCCCACTAACAGTGATTCACAGTGATTCACTGACTATACCTTAACTGGATGGTCTGAATGCTCAGTATCAGCAGACAGCAAAAGTAATCATAGTGGGTGATTTTAATTCCTCGTTTGAACCTTCTCAATAATGGTAGTATGATAAGA
Source organism: Lissotriton vulgaris (assembly GCF_964263255.1). Taxonomy (NCBI): domain Eukaryota; kingdom Metazoa; phylum Chordata; class Amphibia; order Caudata; family Salamandridae; genus Lissotriton; species Lissotriton vulgaris. The sequence goes on from NW_028242809.1 coordinate 672,367, forward strand.
GAAGGATGAGCAATTAGGTATCCATAGTCTTGATGTAAAGCTGCAGGACTATTTTTCAATGGTTGCCTTACAAATTGCATCTGTAGTGGTAGTGTGGAGCTTAAGAGCATGTAATGAGAGAACTCCGTCTGACCCAAAGAGAGCAGACACATTTAAGAGGGTAGGGGTAAAAAACCAATTAAGCCTATTTGCAAGGATACAAAACAATTCTCAATATTGTATTAACATCAACTATAATTCATATGCAAGAGAGAGAAGAAGAAACAATTGGACACTGTATCATCAGTGGTGGCTGTCACGGATCAGGGGTGGCAAGGCGGGGGGGGGGAAATAGATATACACTTGCCTTTTCACTGTGTCTCCCCTCTGTCCTCTTTCCGCATCTCTTCCTGAGGAGTCTGGCCGGAAGGAAGCAGAAAGCACACATGCTCACCTAAGCCAATCACAACACTGCTGTCAGCTGCGTTGTCATTGGTCTGAGCACTGTAATTCAGTGCTCAGCCAGGAAGTGGGAACCTGTGAATGTTCTCCACCCAGGCTGTGCATTACAGTGGGTGGAGAACATACAAAGTGCAAATGACTGTTTGACTGACCCAAGATGTCCGGCCAAACAATCACTCACTGCTCCTACCCGTGCTAGTGAGCAGAGCAACTCAGCCCAAATGCTTCAGCAGGGAAAAAGAAAAGGATAACATTGTGTTATCGTTTTCTTTTTCTTTTTTACACTGCTGAAAACAGTGGGGCTACGCTTCTCCACCTTTATCGGAGGAGCCGCCACTGTGTATCTTGAAGATTAAATCAGCTCTATATTTTAGACAAAAAATGCATTTGCACACATCAATACGGTTACATTTCTCCTGTAAGTGCATGGGAAAGTACTCGTAGGAGTGCTCAAGTGACATGCAAGAAGTGGAAAAGGTGAGTCTAAAAATAATAGACAACAATAGGAGCAGTGGCAAAGAACTGTGGCAAGCCTGTACGGAAAGGTCTCGTATATTTACAAAATATATCCATGTAAGAGAAAGAGGTCAATCAATGAAAGCACTTCTGTCTTCAGGATAATCAAAAAAACAATCCAGGCTTGTATAGTTGTTTTGTCGACGTTTCGACCATGATGATAAGTGTGGCAATTAAAGACCCAACTGGAGGGTCTTCATCAGGACATCAAAGAAGGACTTTGAGCAACCTGGAAATAAGTCGAGGTGTATTTACAATTAACAGTGGAGTTAAATAAAAACATTGCTACTCTCTCTGAAACTACAAGATAGGCCAATGGCCAGTAGTATGGAAGAGTCATGCACAATCTGAGTGTATGGATCGGTTGATAGGATCCCTATCTAGCCTTACGTGTGGGCGGGAGAATCCAAGGGTACCACTGTAAATTTTAAAAACAGTGTAGAACCTTAAAACAAATTAATGTGCCGATTAAGTCAAAAGAGGGAAGAATTAATTTTGCCACTCACCCTATTCACTGTCAAATCAACAATAGAATATGAATGAATGAATCCAAATGAGTCACTACAAAAATAAAACAAAACAAATATACAGTCTCTGTGAATATAAACTGACAAAATAAACTTAAAAGTGAGAAGAAGCCCAAGCGCACCGCTTACCTGGCTTCTGTTTAAAGAGTCAGTTTCAAAGGTGCCCCCAATTACTCTAAATGAGGGGTCATTGAAAACATAAAAGAAAAACAGTCAAAAAAATTGGTTCGATTTGTGGAACTGGGGAAACCATTTTAATAGAAAATACGGACTGTAAAAGCGCACCGCTTAACTCGCTGAAAGGTTTACAAGTCAGAACATTAGTTAAGACACAAACTTAGGCGAGAGATAATAAACAAAAACGTGCAGGCATACAGCATGTGAATTAAATACAATTCATTGAATAACTTTAAGAACTGCATATATTATCACAAATGGTTTCATTATTTTGTATAAAAAATTAACAAATATTCACTGCATTAAAAACATGTTGTGTAATTCTAATGTCCCGTACAATAGTCAATACAGAAGTTATTAATTTACATTATTGGATAGTTGGCGATCATTCAGTCCTACTTAGTGTGCTAATCTGTGGCACCTCTAATTTAGTGCCCAATATGTCAATTCATTAAACTTTACTACAAATGGCAATTAGTTTGTAATATGATAGACTTGAAAATCTAAAAAAGTTGATAATATATTGCCACAGAAGCTGACTGTGTATAAACACTATGCACGTTTTGGCAGGAATGCCTTCATCAGGAGCCCATCACTTTTATCACTATACAGGACAACAACAAAAAAAGAGAAGAACATATTGATACATGTTTACCTGCAGTTGATAGATATTATTGAGAAATTCTTGTCATTTTACTGATATTTCTCAAACTACAGTAGGTAGATTAAAGCCAAAGTAACCAAAATGATATAACTTTAAATTAATCAAACATATAAGAGTGCTAGGTGAGTTCAATTGTGGTGTAATTCCTATAATCACCCAAATAGACAATGCAAGATAGCCAAGAAAGCACTCAATGTGTAAAGATCAAACATAACAAATGTGTAACTACCCAAAAGAGACATGCAATCCATAGAATACAGGATAGATGCAGCTATATTTTAATGCAGGACACGTGTTTAGATAAAACTTATTGGACCTATTAGAGGTAGCATATCTTTAGAAATGAAAAATAGCAATGAGGCAATGTAGGTGAATACCTATGGTTATGACTAAAATGTCTAGACGATGGGTTGTTGTATGGGATGTATTTTCCGACACTACTACATCCAGAAAATGTTGTTTAAAAAGAGTATTGATTCCTGGTTATGGAAAAAAAATGTGGAAGAGAAAACAGCTTAGTATTGATATAAGGAAAACATTGGAGGGCCTCATTTGCAAAACATTAACATGTTAGGTGATCCAAGATTCAGGAAATTGAATTGGCAAAGCGAGACTATGAATTATCCGGAATCTAGGAAGAGGTCTGCAGATACGTTCCCTTGAACTATAAATGCTTCAATCTGACAAAAAAAAAAGAGAGCAGTAATACAGAGAGGCCACTGAAGGGAATATAGATGATGAATACTGCTACAAATGTGTCTTATTGTGCTATAATATAATATGCCAAACATAGTCATCTTTGCATCACACTTTTCAGGGTTTTGGGATGATCGAATTACTAAGGTACTCAACCTGAAAATGCCCCCACGGATGTTGCTTACCTCTCACATGTGTGTGTGTGTATATATGTATATGTATATATATGTGTATATATATATTTATATATACATATATATATATACACATATATATATACACATATATATATATATATATATATATATATATATATATATATATATATATATATATATATATATATATATATATATAAATTCCAACCGGAAAGTTTGTGCGACGCCTTTCGCACCAAACCCAGTGCGCAGACACAGGTGAATAAATCCACAGCCAGACTTACTAAGGATATTCTTCTTCCTTTATTGCATTTAAAGTGCAGAGGTGCAACACACTGCCAAACAATATATATATATATATATATATTTTTTTTTCGGCATAAAGACGTCTTGCAGCAATGCAGCAGCAGAGAAGAGACGAGGCAAACCCAATTTCGTGAGTAGTGATTTATTTGCTCACCACCAAACCACCATGACGCGTTTCGGTGCAAACAGCACCTTGATCACATGACACTGTTACGTGGTGGGTGTGCTCAATTTAAAGGGCTCTTAGTCAATTGTTGCATGCCAGATGTATGGAAATGAAAAACATAGACCGATTCAACTAACTGCATAAATGCATGAAAATAGATAATGACAGTTCATTGGCAGGAATGTGCTTTTGAAAGTTTGGTCCGTGATGACCCAATTGAGAGAACCATATTGTACACTAAATATAAATAAATACATTGATATAAATACTTATTTAAAATTCATCCTTATACAACAAAGCAGCAACAGGTAAGTAAGAACCACTGTGCAAAACTTCGCAATGTTATAAAGTAAAGTGCAATAAGGATATATCTCTCTCACTTGAACAAAGTCCGGTAGTTCGGGGCTTTTCCTTGCGGCGGTCCGACATGAAATCTGGCGTTTCTCAATATCTTTGTAAATCCTTCTTAATACATGCAAAAGTACTCCAGACACACCAGGATGCGAAATTCTGTTTATTATGTAACAGAAGGCCTTCTGTTACATAATAAACAGAATTTCGCATCCTGGTGTGTCTGGAGTATTTTTTCATGTATTAAGATTTACACAAATATATATATATATATATATATATATATATATATATATATATATATATATATATATATATATATATATATATATTCCAGCCGAGTTTTTGGCGCTAAGCTGTGTTGGCCCCTTACAGCGGCGGGCTTTGGACGGGATCGCCAGTCCCAAAATACTCCAACCTTTCGTCCCCGTTTCAAAGAACGACGTCCAAGCCTCAGTTGTATATCAAACTGGATTTATTTCACATCCCACTCGACGCGTTTCGGGAAAGCCTTCCCTTTGTCACGAGTACATTGGTCAGTTACATCCATTCATTTTAAAGAAAATCACATGACTTAATTGCATGATAAACATAGCCAACAGACTACCAACCTATCATATGTCTGGAGCTATGCACTGCGCCTTATTTTAGAATACTGTGCTCTAGTATGCATAAATCATAATACAACTCTTAAATGTATATATATGAGGTACGTGGCGCTCCTTAGGCAACACACAGCAAATCAGCCGATCAGTGGACACAGGAACCAGCAAGACCCGTAGTTTGGTGCAAATATTTTTATTTTAGTTTATAGCCCAGCACCAGTCCGCCATGACGCGTTTCGGCTAGAGATAGCCTTGATCACATGACAACGTCACGAGGGCTGATCACCCTTTTAAAGTGCAATGTGCCATCACATGGTATTAGAAACAGAAAAAATACTGTCAGTGTTTCTAATCCTCGAAACAAATAATTATCTATATATATATCTATATATATATCTATATTCACAGAAAAAACCATAGGTTATAGTGGATATATAGTTAGAAATTTGCATTTAGAAAACCTTGAAAATTCAATGAAAAAACCATTGGTTATAGGCCATATATAGTTAGGAATTAGCATTTACAAAACCTTATTTTACTCGTATAAAACCATTGAAATTCCATATATAGTTAGAAGCGCTAACTATATATCGCGCACCCGCAATCCACTGCTGATGATGTCACATATTACATCATTCATGACATGGTCAGTGACATCACTGATGACATCATCCAGTGACTGTATGTTTCTGTAAAGTTTAAATATGTTTCACATATTGAAGAATGAGTGGATGTATAAGTGCCTGGATGAAGAATTTAGTAGGTGCATGACTGACTGTATGAGTGAGTGATTAAATGTGTCTCACTGAGTGCATGGGTTAGTGACTAAACTGTCTTAATTTGTGCATCAGTATGTTTGTTGTTGTGTAAGCTGCTGCATGTGTTGATCAGTAGCTATAAGAGTGGCGATATGGGTTATTGATTGGTTGCCCAAGTATTTGAATGGGAGGCTGAGTGTGTGTGTGGGTGGCTGGGAGGTGCGTGACTCTGTGCATAGATGTGTAAGCAGTTGATTCACTAGGAGTATGAGTTCAAGAGTGCATGTGGAAACAGCTATATGGGCGGTTGACTATGCATGGGTGTGTTGGTGAGTGAATGGATTTCTCATTGCTACATGAGCAAGTAAGTACGTATGTAAAACACAATACATGTGAGAGTTGAGATATATAAATAACTGAACATAAGAGCCAGTGAATGTGTGAGTGGCTGTATCGATCACTGTGAGCTTGTATCAGAGATTATATAAGAGAATAAATATGTGTTATTATATGTTTGAATAAGTAAGATGTGTATAACTTTATAGTTGAGGAAATGGAGGTGTGATTGATTCTTTGCATGACTGAGTAGGTGTGTGAGTAACTCCATGGATGAGTGACAGTCTGTGAGTGTCTGTTTATACTGAGTGTATGTAAGGTTATATTAGAGTCTGAAGAGGTTCATTGTATTATCACATGAGTGATGTGATCAGTGATGACAAATGAGATGTCATCAGTGATGTCATTTGAGTTGTCATCAGTGATGTCATCAGTGATGTCATTTGAGATGTCATCAGTGATGTCATTTGAGTTGTCATCAGTGATGTCATTTGAGATGTCATCAGTGATGTCATCAGTGATGTCACTGACCATGTCATGAATGATGTAATATGTGACATCATCAGCAGTGGATTGCGGGTGCGCGATATATAGTTAGCGCTTCTAACTATATATGGAATTTCAATGGTTTTATGCGAGTAAAATAAGGTTTTGTAAATGCTAATTCCTAACTATATATGGCCTATAACCAATGGTTTTTTCATTGAATTTTCAAGGTTTTCTAAATGCAAATTTCTAACTATATATCCACTATAACCTATGGTTTTTTCTGTGAATTTCATTGGTTTTTTAATAGCAAATATGAAAAGCTTTAAAATGTCAAGTACGTGATAGATAAAAACATTTTCGTATTTATGCACGCTGATGTGCTTTGAACGCTGCACCCCCCCTCCCTCCCCTCTTTTGTCTTAGTAGTACTCTCTCTTTGCAGATACTGAAGGGTAGTTAACGCAGGCCTTTACCCCCGTTGTAATCCGTCGTGCCTCCTTGTCTCTCCATTTGATTGATTGATGTCCAAGCATTTACTGTTTTAGAATTGGTTCTCTTTGGATCATTCTCTATTTACAAACAAGCACAAAGTCGCAATACTCTGTTTAGTCTTTGCAGATAGTGAAAAATCGTGTAAAAAAATAAAAGTAATCGAGCAAAATCAGTAGGCCACTAATTGGATCTCTTTTTGACCTCGCTAAAATAGAAATATTAGGAACAACCCTTCATGAGAAATACGAAAATAGTGAGATGAACTGAGCTCCACACCATGAGGGCTGCAAGACAGCTCGGCTCCATCACCCATCCCGCACAAAATAACGACAAACTCTATGCAAATATTAAAAATATAGACAACACACCAGCAAAGAAACAGGGTAAAACATTTTATTAAAAAACTATTCACACAACGTTGTTTTATAAGATGATGTCAGTAGTGGACCGATGTGTGAATAGATCGAAAACAGCACAAGGCTCCAAGATCCGGATGGCAAGCTCCTGGATGTTGGGTGCCATAGTTTAGAGTTCTGAATTTCAGCCTTTTTCAATGCCTGTGCTTTGTTGAATCAAAATGGCGGCTTGACACAAAGCTGACTCAAGCGTTGCTACTGATGCTATGCAGACCAAAACTGGTTTTCAGTTTGTACATTTTTCTAGATTTTTCAATCCAAGTTTGGTTGACTTTGTAGAACGATGGCTTCAGATTTTCAACATACGGTGTGGTGGCGCTGACTGGGAGGGGGCGCTTCGCTCCTGCCCCCTCCCCAAGTAAGATTTTCATACGTGAAAGTACGTTAATGGTTTTGGTCCCTGAGATGCTTCGATGTCACTACCATTCTCAAATAGCATAAGTTCTGGATGTTGGGTGCCATAGTTAAGAGTTCTGAGCACTGCTTGTAACACTGTCTGAAGCTTATTTCCACCTACTGCAGCTTCACTATTCTCAAAGTAAGTGAGTGTCATTTGTGGACCTGACTGCATTAGAAAACAATGTGATATGTTACCTTCCTAAACAGCTTGACGGAGGCCCCTGAGGGGCGGTGTGATGGCCATGGACTCGGAGAAGACGCTTGGCTCCGACACCCTCCCCAAGTCTTATAGCACTGGTGTAGCCTGAGATCGCCCCCGACATAGGCGGCCGGCTCCCGGGGTCCGGCGGAACTTTTTGCCTTTTGATGACTCTTCAATTCTGGACCTTGTCCCACAATCCGTTTGACCTGAAGACAAGCTGTAGTGGGGCGCCCCTTTATCGTTTTAGTTGCCATTCCGCCCGCTTTTGCTACACTGTGCCTCTTCCGCCATTCAGCTGTTTACCGCCCGCTCTTGCGACTACAGCGTCTCGCTCACCATGTAGTTTAGATGCGCCCGCTCTTGCGGTGCAGCGATAGGCGGCTGCCACAGGACTCTCAAAATGGCGGCCGGCTCTTCGGTTTTGGGCCTGGTCCACTAAAATGGCCCTGGGACACCTTGGAACTCGGACGCTTGTCTGCTAGGGCTTGGGTCCCATTCTCGAAAAGCGTCCCCTCAGCCGTGAAGATTCTACAAAAGTCTTGGGGGCCTCCGACTCCCGCAGGCTTCTGGTGGGGAGCGGCTGCCATGATTGCTCGTGGAATGGCCACGACGGAGCTACGAGATGGTAGTGGTCTCATGCTGACGCCAGCTTTAGTCTGAAACATCCAGAAACACTATAGACTACCAATTCGATCAGTTCCGGTAGCGCCCCAACATGACCCGGAAGAGAAGAACTTGCCCTCCCCTCTTTGACTGATGGTTCTTGTTGCCTGTCCCCTCTGTTGTCATTTAACAGAACTTTTTGGACTGCTGAAAGGGGTTGTGTTCTGAACGCTGGTTGGTGGAAACATTTTGACTATATTCTTGACCTACGTTGTCGCGTAATGCGTTTTATGACACGCCGCGTTAGCGCACCCGGAAGTGATCCGAGGCGCGGCGCCCAGCGCGTAACGTAAGCATAACAGGTCATGTGACTTGTTAATAAAACTTTTCATTGGTTCATTTTACTTTTGTTAATTTAATGATGAAAAGCTTGGTCATATGACCTAAAAATTACGCTTTTTATTATTTTCGCAAAAACAACAGGTGATGGACCGAATGAGGATCAATGTCACACATTCAACCCAGTCAAAAGATCTGGGTCCTAATCCATCGTTTTTTTGCACTCCACACCACCCTGGGTTAGACAATGGCGATATGCAAATCAGCTCTGACCCTGTGCCCCATGGGAACAGTCCAGTCCGAACTACAAAAGCCATGTCCTTCCCAGAACGGAATCAAGCATCCGAGGACCGGACCGGTTTCGAGGTAACACCTCTCATCAGCCCGGCTAGCTTGACTCCAGTGGTGTGGAGTGCCTGGGACCCACGTCTGGGCATCCCCAGTACACTTATAGCGAGTTTGCAAAAACAACAGGTGATGGACCGAATGAGGATCAATGTCACACATTCAACCCAGTCAAAAGATCTGGGTCCTAATCCATCGTTTTTTTGCACTCCACACCACCCTGGGTTAGACAATGGCGATATGCAAATCAGCTCTGACCCTGTGCCCCATGGGAACAGTCCAGTCCGAACTACAAAAGCCATGTCCTTCCCAGAACGGAATCAAGCATCCGAGGACCGGACCGGTTTCGAGGTAACACCTCTCATCAGCCCGGCTAGCTTGACTCCAGTGGTGTGGAGTGCCTGGGACCCACGTCTGGGCATCCCCAGTACACTTATAGCGAGTTTGCAAAAACAACAGGTGATGGACCGAATGAGGATCAATGTCACACATTCAACCCAGTCAAAAGATCTGGGTCCTAATCCATCGTTTTTTTGCACTCCACACCACCCTGGGTTAGACAATGGCGATATGCAAATCAGCTCTGACCCTGTGCCCCATGGGAACAGTCCAGTCCGAACTACAAAAGCCATGTCCTTCCCAGAACGGAATCAAGCATCCGAGGACCGGACCGGTTTCGAGGTAACACCTCTCATCAGCCCGGCTAGCTTGACTCCAGTGGTGTGGAGTGCCTGGGACCCACGTCTGGGCATCCCCAGTACACTTATAGCGAGTTTGCAAAAACAACAGGTGATGGACCGAATGAGGATCAATGTCACACATTCAACCCAGTCAAAAGATCTGGGTCCTAATCCATCGTTTTTTTGCACTCCACACCACCCTGGGTTAGACAATGGCGATATGCAAATCAGCTCTGACCCTGTGCCCCATGGGAACAGTCCAGTCCGAACTACAAAAGCCATGTCCTTCCCAGAACGGAATCAAGCATCCGAGGACCGGACCGGTTTCGAGGTAACACCTCTCATCAGCCCGGCTAGCTTGACTCCAGTGGTGTGGAGTGCCTGGGACCCACGTCTGGGCATCCCCAGTACACTTATAGCGAGTTTGCAAAAACAACAGGTGATGGACCGAATGAGGATCAATGTCACACATTCAACCCAGTCCATCACTTGTTGTTTTTGAAATTGCCGCCCTAAGTGCGCTGGGGATGCCCAGACGTGGGTCCCAGGCACTCCACACCACTTGGAGTCAAGCTAGCCGGGCTGATGAGAGGTGTTACCTCGAAACCGGTCCGGTCCTCGGATGCTTGATTCCGTTCTGGGAAGGACATGGCTTTTGTAGTTCGGACTGGACTGTTCCCATGGGGCAACAGGGTCAGAGCTGATTTGCATATCGCCATTGTCTAACCCAGGGTGGTGTGGAGTGCAAAAAAACGATGGATTTGGGCCCAGATCTTTTGACTGGGGGAATGTGTGACATTGATCCACATTCGGTCCATCACTTGTTGTTTTTGAAATTGCCGCCCTAAGTGCGCTGGGGATGCCCAGACGTGGGTCCCAGGCACTCCACACCACTTGGAGTCAAGCTAGCCGGGCTGATGAGAGGTGTTACCTCGAAACCGGTCCGGTCCTCGGATGCTTGATTCCGTTCTGGGAAGGACATGGCTTTTGTAGTTCGGACTGGACTGTTCCCATGGGGCAACAGGGTCAGAGCTGATTTGCATATCGCCATTGTCTAACCCAGGGTGGTGTGGAGTGCAAAAAAACGATGGATTTGGGCCCAGATCTTTTGACTGGGGGAATGTGTGACATTGATCCACATTCGGCCCATCACTTGTTGTTTTTGAAATTGCCGCCCTAAGTGCGCTGGGGATGCCCAGACGTGGGTCCCAGGCACTCCACACCACTTGGAGTCAAGCTAGCCGGGCTGATGAGAGGTGTTACCTCGAAACCGGTCCGGTCCTCGGATGCTTGATTCCGTTCTGGGAAGGACATGGCTTTTGTAGTTCGGACTGGACTGTTCCCATGGGGCAACAGGGTCAGAGCTGATTTGCATATCGCCATTGTCTAACCCAGGGTGGTGTGGAGTGCAAAAAAACGATGGATTTGGGCCCAGATCTTTTGACTGGGGGAATGTGTGACATTGATCCACATTCGGTCCATCACTTGTTGTTTTTGAAATTGCCGCCCTAAGTGCGCTGGGGATGCCCAGACGTGGGTCCCAGGCACTCCACACCACTTGGAGTCAAGCTAGCCGGGCTGATGAGAGGTGTTACCTCGAAACCGGTCCGGTCCTCGGATGCTTGATTCCGTTCTGGGAAGGACATGGCTTTTGTAGTTCGGACTGGACTGTTCCCATGGGGCAACAGGGTCAGAGCTGATTTGCATATCGCCATTGTCTAACCCAGGGTGGTGTGGAGTGCAAAAAAACGATGGATTTGGGCCCAGATCTTTTGACTGGGGGAATGTGTGACATTGATCCACATTCGGTCCATCACTTGTTGTTTTTGAAATTGCCGCCCTAAGTGCGCTGGGGATGCCCAGACGTGGGTCCCAGGCACTCCACACCACTTGGAGTCAAGCTAGCCGGGCTGATGAGAGGTGTTACCTCGAAACCGGTCCGGTCCTCGGATGCTTGATTCCGTTCTGGGAAGGACATGGCTTTTGTAGTTCGGACTGGACTGTTCCCATGGGGCAACAGGGTCAGAGCTGATTTGCATATCGCCATTGTCTAACCCAGGGTGGTGTGGAGTGCAAAAAAACGATGGATTTGGGCCCAGATCTTTTGACTGGGGGAATGTGTGACATTGATCCACATTCGGTCCATCACTTGTTGTTTTTGATATTGCCGCCCTAAGTGCGCTGGGGATGCCCAGACGTGGGTCCCAGGCACTCCACACCACTTGGAGTCAAGCTAGCCGGGCTGATGAGAGGTGTTACCTCGAAACCGGTCCGGTCCTCGGATGCTTGATTCCGTTCTGGGAAGGACATGGCTTTTGTAGTTCGGACTGGACTGTTCCCATGGGGCAACAGGGTCAGAGCTGATTTGCATATCGCCATTGTCTAACCCAGGGTGGTGTGGAGTGCAAAAAAACGATGGATTTGGGCCCAGATCTTTTGACTGGGGGAATGTGTGACATTGATCCACATTCGGTCCATCACTTGTTGTTTTTTATTATTTTCGAACAATATTTTTTTTTCAAACATATGTTATAATATTCCAGGCTAATGTACTTTCCCGGAAAATTTACAACTGTCTTGCAAGTAAAATATATTCCTTTTTCGAGAAAAAGGGCGTTTCTTCCTTCCATGACGAAGCCGTTGAGTAAAAGAGATTCGGCCTGCTGTCTTAGTCGCCGATACGCCTGATTATCAGATTCTTATCGATCACTTTATGTTGCAGGAGTGGAAAACACAACTGCCCTTGACCATTTATCTTTACTGCGTTCCTACATATTATACCTTTTTTCCGTCATGTAATTGGACTGCGTTATTTCACTTGCCTTTTACTGATTCGAAAACAGTCACTAAAAGTAAAAACTTTACAAATGTAAATACTACTACCGAGTTTTGTTTTAAAAACCTTTATTGTGAAAATGTCAGTATACAAATACGGGCCTATAACCACGTGGGCCGGCCACGGAGCAAACTGAAATCGTATATGATGAGGAGACATTTACACTGCAGAAGAACGTAACGAGCGGGCCATTATTTGACAAGAACAAAGGTGTCTAACAGTTGCGGAATCGGTGGACGTACATTTTGTAATTAAAATACGACAGGGCCACTTACAATAACATTTTCTAGATATACATTTGCGGGCAAGGAGTTACGAGTCCCATTTATACCGGCGCCATTTTGGGCGAGGCCGGGCAGGTCCAAGATATAGTCAAAATGTCTCCACCAACCATCGGCCAGACCAGAACCCCTTTCGGCCCTTTATGCTACAAGATGGTGTCTTCCATTCAGAAAATATTGGTGGCAGCATTTTGAAAGGAAACAGAAACAGCCGTTCTCGAGTTTCACATTGTTACATTTAGGAAGAATGTTGAAGAGTAGTATGTGGTAAATCTGAAGCCATTTTTCTACAAACTCTCAATCAGACTTGAATGGAAAAAAAAACACCTGAAGAATGTACAAACTGAAAACCAATTTTTGTCTGTATAGCACCAACAGTAACGCTTGAGTCAGCTTTGTGTCAAGCCGCCATTTTCATTCAATCAATAGCGCCCCCTGCACACATTCAGGGACCTGGTCGTGTCTTCAGATGAAACGCATTGTAGGAAAAGAAGCAGAAAAGAAAAGGCAAAAAGTTCCGCCGGACCTAGTGAAGCTGCAGCAGGTGCAAATAAGCTTCAGACAGTCTTACAAGCACTGCTCAGAACTCTCAACTGAGGCACTCAACATCCAGGACTTGCCATTCGGATCTTAGCGCCTTGTATTTTTGTTTTGTTCTTGATGGAGGGGAAACAACAAAAAACAGGCATTGAAAACGGCTCAACTGGAGCAAAAAAAAAATTACTTCTTGGGTGCATTAGGGCATTTATGATTTTCGAATGCCGTATTCATCAGGTTGATGCTCATGTTGCCATAGGACAGCATAGCACCACAGTGTATACAAGTTAACTTCATATGTTCAGATGAGGCAGGTGGCATATTTAGCATTCACCTTCTTTGATCCAGGAGGGATGGAGAAAAACTGCCAGATGAAACTTGAAACTTGGCCATCCAGATCTCGGCGCGTTCGACTCACTGTACCGCAACAGTGACCGCAACTCAGCTGGACACGCCGTCTTTCGGCGCAGCATTGTAGGATGGCCACACCAGTGCGGCAATTTGCTAGACACCACCTCGGTGCCATCCGGATCTCGGCGCGTTCGAGTCACTGTACCGCAACAGTGACCGCAATTCAGCTGGACACGCCGTCTTTCGGCACAGCATTGTAGGATGGCCACACCAGTGCGGCAATTTGCTGGACACCACCTCGGTGCCATCCGGATCTCGGTGCGTTCGAGTCACTGTACCGCAACAGTGACCGCAACTCAGCTGGACACGCCGTCTTTCGGCGCAGCATTGTAGGATGGCCACACCAGTGCGGCAATTTGCTGGACACCACCTCGGTGCCATCCGGATCTCGACGCGTTGTGCTGCCTTCGGCCTATTCGCACATCGGTCCGCTACTGACAGTGACCGCAACTCAGCTGGACACGCCGTCTTTCGGCGCAGCATTGTAGGATGGCCACACCAGTGCGGCAATTTGCTGGACACCACCTCGGTGCCATCCGCATCTCGACGCGTTGTGCTGCCTTCGGCCTATTCGCACATCGGTCTGCTACTGACAGTGACCGCAACTCAGCTGGACACGCCGTCTTTCGGCGCAGCATTGTAGGATGGCCACACCAGTGCGGCAATTTGCTGGACACCACCTCGGTGCCATCCGGATCTCGACGCGTTGTGCTGCCTTCGGCCTATTCGCACATCGGTCCGCTACTGACGCCGCCTCACGTGCCAACGGATTTTCTACGCTTTTTGTAGCCCTATGCCGCAGAACAGGTCATGTGACTTGTTTATAAAACTTTTCATTGGTTCATTTTACTTTTGGTTTCCTAAAGATGGAAGGCTTGGTCATATGACCTAAAAATAACACTTTTCATTGGTTTAGAACATTTTTTTTCCCAAACGATGAAAGCCCCACCTTGTTTCTGGATCATTCAGACTGAAGCTGGCGTCAGCATGAGAGCACCACCATCTCGTGGCTCCGTCGTGGTCATTCCGCGAGCAATCATGGCAGCCGCTCCCCACCGGAAGCCTGCGGGAGTCGGGGGCCCCCAAGACTTTTATACAATCTTCACGGCTGAGGGGACGCTTTTCGAGAATGGAGCCCAAGCCCTAGCAGGCAAGCGTCCGACTTCCAAGGTGTCCCAGGGCCATTTCAGTGGACCAGGCCCAAAACCGAAGAGCCGTCCGCCATTTTGACAGCCATGTGGCAGCCGCCTATCGCTGCACTGCAAGAGTGGGAGCAACTCCACAACATGGTGAGCGAGACGCTGTGGCCGCAAGAGCGAGCGCAACTCAGCTAGATGGCCGCCACCTGGGGAGGCCCGTTCACGCCGCCTCCCCCCCCCCCCCGGGCCGCCGCACGCCAATTT